>NW_011492730.1:618534-673893 GCF_000754665.1 Bison bison bison
CAGCAACCAGCAATGATGCTTTTAAAGAGTGAGTCATCTCATGTCATCCACTTGCTCCAAGCCCCGAGGGGCCTCCCATCCATCTCTGTGACATCTGACTGCCCGCCCCGGGGCCGCAGGGCCTGGTGTGGTCTTGACCCTGCTCTCCTGCTGAACTCTCCCTCCAGCCTTCTTGCTTCCAACACTCCAGCTGCATAGATCTCCCTTCTTTAATTCTTCATTCCAGCACATTAATTGAGCAACCACTATCTGCCCAGCATCCTTCTAGGTACCTGGAGTACAGCAGTGGACAAAATAGGGCTTCATTCCGATGTCAGACACCCATCAAGCACCCAGGCTCCTGGCCTGGCCCCTGCTGTTCCCTCCCCACCTGCAGTGCTTCTCCCCACATTTCTATATGATCATCCCCTCTCAGCATGTGGGTCTCAGCCCAGGCTCCTCCCCAGAGAGGCTCTCTCTGACCTCCTCATTTCCTCTCCCCACAGGCTGCCTGATTTTCCCTCAAATCCCCATCATAACTGACATTATAGGTTCAGCTCTTCAGTATCAGCTCCCTGGCCAGACTGAAAGATGCAGGAGGACAGGGCATTTTTTATTGTTTCCAGTGACTGGGTCCACAACCGCAAAGTGCCGACTGTTTTATATTTGTGTTTGTGTTCTGACGCTTGTGTTACTGCCAGGAGCTCAGATGACACAGCTCTCAGTGCACTGGCCTCAGCCACACCAGCTCATCTGCTGCTTCCTATCCACACCGAGCTTGGAAACTAGACAACCACAGCTCACAAATAGCAGCCAGTGACTGCCCAGCGCTTTCATCCTCATGACAATCCGATCAGTTGCAGTCTATTATTATCCCCACTGTTCAGTTTAGGAAACTGAGGTTTGAAGAATATAAATACTGCATTTCTGGTGACTCAGCTAATAAATGTCAGAGCCAAATTAGAATCGGCACAGCCTGGCTCCAAAGCCCTCGTGCTTAACCATAGTCATGCAAGCCTATCCCTTTCTAGAAGTGCATAGAAAGAAAGAAAAATTGACTCAGTGTGTTGGAGAGGGCCACCTATCAGGAAGGGGCATCAACTTTGATATATGCCCATTTTGGTTACTTCTGATTCAGCACTGCATCTCAGGGAGATCACAGTATCATGTGTGTGTGTGCCCAGTCATGTCTGAGTCTTTCTGACCCCATGGACTTAGCCCACCAGGCTCCTCTGTCCATCAGATTATCCAAGCAAAAATACTAGAATGGGTTGCTATTCCCTTCTCCAGGGGATCTTCCTGACCTAGGGATTGAGCCCATGTCTCCTGTGTCTCCTGCATTGGCTGGAGGATTCTTTACCACTACCTCACCTGGGAAGCCCTGCAAAGATCCCAGGGCTATTCAAAACAGATAACTAACAAGGACCCACTGTGCAGCACAGGGAACTATACTCAGTATTTTCTAATAACCTATAAGGGAAAAGAATTTGTAAACAAGTTACAATTATCATTATATTAATATCACTATTAGGTCAAACTAGTTTGTATCTTTTTTTTTTTTTTTAAGAAATTGGAGTAAAATGAAGGAAATAGATGTGAAGAAACCATTTTTTAATATAATTAGCAATCAGTCCTTAGACGTTTGAACCTGGAGAAAGTGAAGAACAAGGTCAATGGCCACTTCAAAGAATAATTCACAGGTTTAGAGACTGGGCGAGCCTAAAGTGCTTTAAAGTTTCCTCCTTGTCATAACGAAAAGAAAATTCTGCCATGGAATCAGTGACAATGCATATCAATATTGTTTGTAAATTAAGCTATAACTATTATGAAAAACTAGCAAACAAGAAATAAAGAGTTTACAATAAATCTTTTTCTGCTTTAAAAAAGAATCTGAAAAAAAAAATAGATATATATGGGGGGCATGGCAACCCACTCCAGTATTCTTGCCTGGAGAATCCCCACGGACAGAGTAACCCAGTGGGCTACAGCGCATGGGGTCGTAAAGAGTTGGACACGACTGAGCAGCTACACCCAGCACAGCACTATGTAGGTGTGACTGAACCACTCTGCTGTGCACCTGAAACTAATACAACATTGTGATCAGTGATTGTTGTTTAGTCACTAAGTTGTGTCCAGCTCTTTTGGGACCCCAGGACTGTAGCCTGCCAGATTCCTCTGTCTTCAGTTTAAAAAAAGAAAAGAAACACAAAGTATCAGGGGCTAAATTCTAGGTGTGTAAGCTATATTCTCTAAGCAGAGTTGCAATACATGCAGGAGAGTAACTTGAAAGCATGCGTAAAATCACATGATCCAGAGCATCCCCTCCTCCTCCTCCATGCTTCCAAAGCTGACTTCTCTTGGGGGTACCCAGGTTTAGCCTCCATTCACAGCTCATTCTTTCCCTGTTCATAAGCCCTCCATGTGCTCCCTCTATGAGTCTCCTGCAAACTGACTTTTAATAAGAGTTGGGGCAGGTAGCTTGATGTGTTAGAGCTGACTTGAAACACCCACACAAACTGACCATCTCTCTCTCCATCAACATCCATCAGCTTTCAACATGAGGATCAGAACTTCTCAGTCTTGGGTTTTCACTCCTGAGCCTTTGCTCTTGGAGAAGCTGACAGTTTTCATATTACCCCATATAGGTCTCCAAGCTGAATAGGTCTGTGACTATTGGAGGGTTGGAACCTTTCTAGAATGCTCAACAGTATTGTGTCCATTCATTCATTCATTCAAACATCATATTTAGCTTCTTACTGTAGACCAGAAGTCCTGCAAATGTGATCAGACAGACCCCTGGGCCTTCACTCAAGCCATTTACTGTCTAATAGACAAGAGTGTACCCAAATGATTGTGACGCTGTGTTGCTAGGGAATCATGGAAGAATGAGTATGGAATTACAGAGGCACTTGGTAAGGGTGAGGGAATACCTATCTAGGAACAAAGGGGGAATCTCTTCCTTTTCAAATGCGAGACCTGTTATGGGGAGATGGGCATGTGAAAAGTCCAAGATACAGGAAGGGGAAAGACTCATCTCCAGCTGGGAATGACATGATCTGTAGGGAGAACCTAGAATTGATATGTCTCTAGAGTGGCGAAGGGTGGGGGGCACAGAACAAGGAGGAAACAGGAGTAGAGCTGAGAGAGGCAGGGTCATGCCAGCCTCAGTGATGGTGAAGGTTCGGGAATTGATTCGTGTCAGGATGAGATCACCGCTTCAACAGACCGACTTGTGTGTGGAGACTGCACTGGGAAGGGGATAGTGGGGGGCACCCAGTGAGTCTCAGGGGTTCAGACTATATCCCCATAGCAAGGTAGGACTCTTAAGATGGTGGCTTGACCTCTAGAGGATGACCCCAAGATGGCTGCAAGGAGAGAACTGTTATTATGGGCTAAGTGTTTTTTATTAGAAGCAATTAGTGAAGTCAAAAATTGGGGATATGGGATTTATATGAACACATTTTCTTTTCCTTGGTAAAAGATGGCTTCTCCAACCCCAAAGCCAAAGTGGAATAAGCTTGGACTTTGGAAGGAGAGCACGTTCAAATCTATATTCTAGCACTAACTGTATGACCCTAGACAAGTTACCAAACCTCTCTGATCATCACAGCCCTCACCTGCAGTGTTTTACTGTCTACACACAGCTCTGATCCACTGTTGGGACTCAGACCCCAGGAACTATGAGCCATTTACATTGCTGTTCTCATCATCATCATTGCTTTGCAAAGAAGAGCTAGACAGAACAGCAGATGGACCAGTCAACCTTTCTTGTTGGTGCTGAAACTGGGACAAATTGTGCCATCAGCCCATCTTTGGACATAGCTTGCAGTACCCCTGACACTCCTGTGTGCAAGTGTAAGTGTTAGTCACTCAGTCGTGTCCAACTCTTTGCGACCCCATGGACTATAGCCTGCCAGCCTCCTCTCTCTGTGGAATTCTCCAAGCAAGAATAATGGAGTGGGTAGCCGTTCCCTCCTGCAGGAGATCTTCCCGACCCAGGGATCAAACCCAAATCTCCTGTGTCTTCTGCATTGCAGGTGGATTCTTTTCTCAATGAGCCACCTGCTTCCCTGGTGGCTCAGATGGTAAAGCATCTGCCTACAGTGCAGGAGACCCGGGTTCGATCCCTGGGTCAGGAAGATCCTCTGGTGAAGGAAATGGCAACCCACTCCAGTACTCTTGCCTGAAAAATCCCATGGACAGAGGAGCGTGGTAGGCTACAGTCCATGGGATCGCAGAGTTGGAAACAACTGAGCGACTTCACTTTCACTTTCTTTTCAACAAGGTATGAGGCTAGATCCACTGGATATTTAAACACTTCTTGAAAAGCCTTGTCCTTGTCTGTGACCCCCAGGGGCCTCCTCTTTCCTGGAGCCTCCTGGCTTATTTGCTGTTTAAAGACCTTGAAAGCATTCCCTTCAGGCCCAGCACCCTTAGGGAAACTCATTTGACTGCAGCCTCCTCTTCCAGTGTCACGTGTATGGTCCGTATTCAAGATGAATGAAGAAACCACACTGGAAGTACCTGTACTTTGTCAGTACATTTTCTCAGTAAATGCAGTTTTGTTTTTAGTGACTAGGCAAAGTCACTAAAGAAAAGTAACAGTAGATCTAAGCGGAGAAACTGTCTTTCCACAGTGCTCCCTGCCTGGGGCAACTCAAAGATCTGTAGTTGAGAGTTTAAGAGCTAGCTCACTTGACTGCTTTTAAAGACTCAGACTGACAATAGCAGGCTGTTGTCTTGAGACCAGAGTGTCTATGGCAGACTATTGCGGAATATTGCACAGGAAGATACATCTCTTTTGAAAAGAATGTCAATTCAAGGGGAGTCTCTTGGACTGCAAGGAGAATCAAACCAGTCAATCCTAAAGGAAATCAACTCAGAATATTCACTGGAAAGATTGATGCTGAAACTCCAGTACTTTGGCCATCCAATGCAAAGAGCCAACTCATTGGAAAAGACCCTGATGCTGGGAAAGATTGAGGGCAGGAGGAGAAGGGGGTGGCAAAGGCTGAGATGGTTGGATGGCATCACCAACTCAATGGACATGAATTTGAGTAAACTCCAGGAGATAGTGAAGGGCAGGGGAGCCTGCATGCTACAGTCCATGGGGTGGAAAAGAGTCAGACACAACTTAGCGACTGAGTATCATCATCAATTTAAGGAGCCTGCCAGCTTTTCTAGGTAATTGTGGCCACTGGGAGGCACTATCCCAAGTCCTGTTCTATAGCCCAAGGCCCTCCCCGTGTCCCTCAATTCTGTCTGAACAGATCAGGTCCCAAACCAGTTAGGGTGTGAGGGGGGAGTGTCCACACCAAGAGGGGATTGGACACAAGGTGAGCAGGCTGTGGTCAAGGCTGCTGGCCGATGACTGGGAGGGCCAGGAGCAGCAGCCCCCTGCCCAGGGCTGTGCTTCCTGCTCCTTTTTGCTGCTTTCTCTGTTCCTGTATATAAACTTAGAGGGAAGATCAACCCTGGACAATGGAGGAGACCCAATCATGGAGCTGACATTCTGAATCAATCAAGCCTGCTTTCTAAATTGACCGTGAAATTACCAAAAAAGGTATGAACAAGACTCCTTCACGTTCTTAGCAGCCATGGGGTCTAGAGAACAAATAGAGTTCAGATACAGAAGAGAGAACGTTCTGTCTCTGACCCCAGAGTTTTGACTGTAGGTTCTAACCCAAAGCATATACTTATTTGGTCATTGATTCATGTCTGTCTGCCTTACCAGACAGGAAGCTACAAGAAGGGAAAGGCCATCTGTTTTTCCCTCACATTTTATACAGATCTGAAAACTACTACCAGACTACTGTCTGGTCCTGCCCCTCACTTCCAATCCTGGAGGAAGGCAGGTGCCCAGAGAGGAAACCAATGACATCTGGTTCCCAGGCCCAGATCCAAGGTGGTGGGGGTGAGAGGCGGAGCAGGACAGCCTGGAGTGCTCTGTGCCTGAGTCCATCAGCCTAAAGTGCTGGAGCCAAAGTCAATGGAAAGATCACTTTGCCCTAATTCAGTCCCCAGCTCCCAAGCCTGAAGCTTGCATCTCACCTCTCCATGCAGGGGAAGTGAGGACGACCAGGCAGAAGCTGGTCAGAGGCTGAAGGGAGCACAGGTGAGGGTGTATTTGCCACCAAGCAGACAGGGGGAGTGGGGAACACTCAGAAGGACTGTTCCCCTTCAGGTGGGCACAGCCTCTGCACCCAGAAGGATGCTATGTCCCTCTGGCCTTCTTAGGGAAGAGAAGGGGCAGAGAATAGAGAAAACGGTGGAGATGGTACTTAGGCCCTATTCAGAAGCTACCTTGAAAGTGAGAGTATTAGTCACTCAATTGTATCCTACTCTTTTCTGACCCCCTGGACTGTAGCCCTCCATGCTCCTCTGTCCATGGGATTCTCCAGGCAAGAATACTGAAATGGGTTGCCATTTCCTTCTCCGGGGGATCTTTCTGACCCAGGGATCGAACCCAGGCCCCCTGCATTGCAAGCAGATTCTTTACTGTCTGAGCCACCGGGAGAAGCTACGTTAGGACCATTTTAGACCGGCTTCCACGTAACAATGACAAGAGATAAACAGTGCCCCAGTGCACAAGAGGGATGTGCCTGTTTCAGGATGCTTTGAGAGCCAGTGGGTCACTGGTGTTCTTCCTTGGTCGTGACACTGGCTGGTTTCCTACAGGTGCTCGGATCAATGTCCACGAGCTCTCCAGGCTGTTCTGACCCCATGTTTTAGTGTCCCTGGACAATGGTGTCATTGTCACCTCATCACACCTACTCTCATGGCTCTGCCTCTTAGGAATTGGTGCAGAGAGGGAGCAGGGGGAACAGAGGGATCCCCACTGAGTCCTGGGGACCACACTCTGAGGTTACCACCCAGAGTCCCACGCCAGAGCATCTGGAGTAGTGACCCTGTGGACACCCCAGCAGGGTGGGGCCTTTCTGATGAAGAATGGACTCAGAGCTGCACAGCCTCAAGGGCAGCCTACACAAACTCTGAGCCTCTGTCCCCCACTCATGATGCTAAATGCCAAAAATGAACTAATGCAGACTTCTAAAACAGACCACTCCAAAAGCTGCCTCGAGAAATAGGAGCAATGGCTTCATTAGGAAAGTATTTTAAAATGCAAACCGCCTGGGAAAATATCTGCTGTGTATTCGGCAGTGGTGGGCTCAGCCCAGCACCAGACACAGTAACTGCGCGATAAGTTGTAACTGTCACTTCATTAAAACAGAGCTTTCTACAAGTTGATAGAAAAAGAAGAAAGTGCCCACAGCAGACAGTTCACAAAAGGCGAGGTTCAGACAGCCCACAAAGTGCATAAAATCTCTACCTCGTTAAAAATCAAATAATAAAACAACTCTTCCCCATACACTGAATTTACAAAATTTGCTTTTCTGTTTGTTGTATTTTAAGATAATGCCCAGTTCATTGCAGTTCAACACTCATAACCTTTCCGAAAAGTGACCTGCCAATTCATCTTACAAGATTACAGACTTTGGAAATATTTGTATGTACTTTGATACAGTAATTCTACATGTAGGGAATTCATTCTAAGAGCATGCACAAATACTTATCTATAGAATGTTCCTCATACATTTATTAATGCAAAAAGCTAGGACTTATCTAAATATTTAACAAAAGATGTTTAGCTAAAGAGATCACCATACAATGTAAAGATATTCAGAGGCACCAATGATGTTGCAACTATCTTTGTTATCATGCAAAGATGGTCAGGAGAGCCAATACCATAAGTCCCCTACATATGAATGAGTTCCATTCCAAGAGAATATTTGTAAATCCAATTTGTTCGTGAGTCCAACAAAGTTAGCCTAGGTACCCAACCAATACAATCAGCTCTATAGTACTGTATTGTAACATGTTGTAATACTTTTCACACAAATAATACATTAAAAAAAAATGAAAAATAAACATTTTTACCCTTACAGTATGGTAACCTGATGAGATGGTTAGATAGCATCACCGACTCAATGGACATGAACCTGGGCAAACTCTGGGAGACAGTGACAGACAGAGGAGCCTGGCATGCTATAGTCCATGGGGTTGCAAAGAGTTGGACATGACTTAGCGACTGAACAGCAACAATAGTAACTTGAGAAATACAGTAGTACGGTGCAGCAGCTGGCATTGAGTGAACAGGCAAGAAGAGTTACTGACTGGAGGAGGGAGAGGAGGTGGGAGATGGTGGAGCTGAAGGATCATCAGCAAGAGGAGACAGAGATCAAGCTGCTGGTTCGCTCATGCCTGATGCGGATGGCACAGGTTGTGGTTCCTCGCTGAATTCAATTCTATTTACCCTCTTGAGGAAAAGGTGCAGTGATGTCTAGGTAGTTCTGTGCCGGCTATATCACCGCTGCTTTTACGCTTGCTGCTGGACATCCTGGGCTTGAAATAAAGATACTGCACTACCGTACTCAAAAGCAAACTGTACAATAAAGTGCATAAACGCACAACCACTCGTGGAGGATGCAGGCACATGACGATGTTCACCAGACACGTGAATTAACTTACATGATTGGACATACAAATGCATGTTCACGTATTCGAAAGCTTGCAACTCTAGTTTCATAGGTAGAGAATTTACTGTATTGGGAAAGGGAGCCTGCAAAACCTAAATTGGGAAAAATACAAGCTGTGCTAACAGCGGCTGCCCATGTGTGGTGGAATTCTAAATGTATTGGTTTGTCCTGCTTCACAGCATTTTCTAATTTTTCTGTAGTGCATAAACATTGCTTCTATTTTGAGAAAAGCAATAAACAATCTTGACTTTTATGACTTCAGGGGATAGTCCAAGACTTAAATGTATGTCTAATCTGGGATCCCTTATCGTCTCACTAATATTTATAGAGAACTTATATATGCCAGACTCTGCTGGTGCTGGAAAGACACGCTTATTGTTAGCTGTTAACTATCGGCTAATACTCGTTTTACTATTAACACGATTATCGGCATCGGTACTAGTCTACAGATCAGTATTAGTAGGGGAATGAGTGTAGAAATGTAAACAAGTCACTGGAGGATGGTATTGATATATTCCAGCACAAGGAAATATAGGAGGGATCGCTAACCAACACTTCAGGAGCCAAAGAAAAGAGGGCTTCCTGAAGGAAGGGGTAATTACAGTTTAAGCCAAGGGGGCTGCTAAGGAAAAGGAAGGGGCCGTGTTGCTAGCAGAAGGAACAGCCCTGGCAGAGAAATTCACTAGGAGTCTGCCCCAAAGACCCTGAGGCTGTAGGCTGGGGTTAGGTGGGGAGGGAGTGGGAGGGGACAGAGTCAGAAGCAGGAAGCCTTGTAAGCTGTGCTGAGGACCCCAAATTTGACTCAGAGCTCCTGGATGAGATTTGCTCTGTGCTAATGTTTCTTGCTCTGTGGGGAAGAGGCCCAGGCTCAGCAGGACTGGAGTTGAGCTGATCCCCTTCCATGATTTGGTGGGTCACATGCTCTGTTTCTCAGCTGCCAGTATTTGATCCTTGATAGATGTATGTTTCTATCAAGTCAAGATACTGCTGCGTGCATATGTGCATGCATGCTTGATCATGTCTAACTCTTTGTGACTCCATGGACTGTAGCCTGCCAGGCTTCCCTGTCCATGGGATTTCCCAGGGAAGAATACTGGAGTAGGTTGTCATTTCCTACTTTAGGGAATCTTCCTGACCCAGGGATCAAACCTGAGTCCCCTCCATTGGCAGGTGGATTCTCTATCACTGAGCCACCTGGGAAGCCCTCTGATACTGCTGCTAGTCTTCAGTTATCCTTCTGACTTTGTGAAGATCCAGGGTTTTGGCTAAATTTAGGCATTCCCCCAACCCTTATTCCATTCAGTATGATCACCCTCAAACTCTTTCTGGGAAGAAATCTTGTTGCTACTCAGCCTCTGTAAACTCTTCTAATTCAGTAGAAGCTGCATGATCTGCTGCATCTCCTGGTCTATATCCTGTATCCTGGGCTCACTAGTTTGTTTCTTCTGCAGTTTTGAAAGAACTTGACACCCCAGGCCCTGACTGAGGCCTTCCTTACCCACTGAACACCTGCCCTTCACAGAAAACTTTGACAAACACTGTAAGGCAGCTTTGCTAGAAGGAGACAACAAAAACCCATAGCAGAGAATTTAAAGTCAGTAGGAGATATAAATCTAGTCCACATTATGGCTGCTTCTGCAAAAATACACATATCATAGAGTTAGACAATGTTTTAGTGGATTTATCTGCCCTCAGGGAGCAATCAATGGACTCATTTCTCAGCATATACCAGAGCCCAGACAGTTCTGGAGGGGGCCTCCAAGTGGCAAGCAGCGGGGTCCTTCTCGGCCTCTGAATGTTGCCAGTGGATGAGAAGCGGTTAGGAGAGCATGAGTGCTTGCACTTAAGCAGAAAAGCACAGATGTAGCCTCGACTTAGATGAATCACACACCTTCACCCTTCACGGCCTCCTCTCTTCCCACACAGATGCAGTGACCCAAAGCCATCGCTGGGACTGTCAGGACAGTGGGATTTGTTTTGCCAACTTATTCAAATTCACCTGCAAAGCCATGGGGGAGAATATACTTCAGATTTCAAGGTCTGGGCTTAGAGAGTTGATTAGATTAGGTAAGCAACCTTATTTAAAGTTCCTTCCATCTAAAAAGGAAAAAACTGAACACAGAGCTACCATATGACCCTGTAAGCCCACTCCTGGGCATATATCTGGAGAAAACTAGAATTCAAAAAGATACATGCGCCCCAGTGTTCACTGCAGCACTGCTGCCAATAGCCAAGACATACGAGCAACCTAAATGTCCATTGACGGATGAATGAATGAAAAAGCTTCGGTACATATATACACAATGGAATACTGATCAACCATAAAGAAAGAACGAAATACTGCCATTTACAGCAACATGGGTGGATGTAGAGATGATCATACTAAGTGAAGTGAGCCACACAGAGAAAGACAAGTATCATAATACATGTGGAATCTAAAAAAAAGAAAAAAGAAAAACATGATGCAAATGAACTTATTTACAAAACAGAAATAGACTCACAGACATAGAAAACAAACTTATAGTTACCAAAGGGTAAAGGGGAGGATATACACACTGCTATAAATAAAATGATAACCAATAAAGACCTACTGTGTATCCCAGTGAACTATACTCATTGCTTTGTAATAACCTAAATGGGAAAGGAATCTGAAAAAGAATAATATGCATAACTGAATCACTTTGCTGTACACCTGAAACTA
Source organism: Bison bison bison (assembly GCF_000754665.1). NCBI lineage: Eukaryota > Metazoa > Chordata > Mammalia > Artiodactyla > Bovidae > Bison > Bison bison. Next base: position 629,752 of record NW_011492730.1, read on the forward strand.
ACAACATTGTAAATCAACTATACTTCAATAAAAAATATAAAACACAAAGTGGGCAGATAAAGGATTCCTTCTGTAATTATATTAACGTTTATCTCAAAAACAGAATACATATTAATGTGTGAAATGAAGTAGTAAATATTTATGGTAACAATTTTTTAACATTTTTAAATGAATCATCCAAAAGGGCAAAAAAAGACAACTGTACATGGAAATCATAAGGCAGAAGTGGGGCAGAGCTGCGGGAGGCGGGGAGGGCCTGCAGTCTGGTACCAGACCCTTGTATTTGGCCCTGTTTCCAAGAGTTACCAGCTTTCTTATGTTGAACAAATTATTTAACCTTTCCATCTCTTCATCTTAAAAGTGGGAAGGATCACTGTATCTACTTCACACTATTGTCAAGTGTCAGTGAGCTCATGTATCTAAAGGAGTTGGAACCATGCCCAGCACATAGTAAGGTCAATATACAAGCCAATTATGATCACCATCACACTTATTATTAGTGCATTCATTTTTTTCTATGGGGCTTTCCTGGTGACTTACGAGGTAAAGAATCCCCCTGAAATGCAGGAGACCCAGGTTCAGTCCTTGAGTTGGGAAGATCTCTTGGAGAAGGGAATGGCAACCCACTCCAGTATTCTTGCTTGGAGAATTCCATGGACAGAGGAGCCTGGTGGGCTACAGTCCATGGGGTTACAAAGAGTCAATACAATTGAGTGACTAACACTTTCACTTTTACTTCTATATTCATTTTTGTCGAAAGTAATAAATTAGAGCACTTAATTCCAACCTCCTTTCCTGCCTCTTTAAGAATATTTTTAAGGAGCACAATGGACTTTTAGCCTATGACTGATGTGAGCAACATGCCTCTGTGTTCAAATGTTCCAGCAAGAAGAGATGCTCAAGCTCAACAACTGCCCAAGGGGATGTCAAGAGGTCTCATTCCAAAAACTGGATACCTAGCTTCTTAGTAATGAAAACCTGCATTATGTCCTCATAATCAGTTAACCTCAACAAATTTTTTGGGAGCCAGGTGCTGTGCTGGGAACAAGTAGATGGTACAGACAGATGCTGTGAAGAAGCAGGGAAAGTAGCAGTGTGGACGGGGAGGGAAGGAGGGAGGAAGGTCCACAAATGTCATGCGGAGGACCATGAGCTGCTCAGTGAGGAAGTAAGGAGACACTGTCAATGACGGGGAAGGCCATGGAGGAGTGGAAAACCCTTAAGCAGGTCTATCTTCAAGTTTGTCTTCTGTATGTCACTGGTTTACAAGTCAGATCGTCTCAGCTTTGTGAAAATATCTCCATGGGGAGAAACTTTATTGATGTACAAGTACAAACCTACATGATTCTAACATTACATTTTTTAAATGTATACATGCTGCTTAGTGACCTAGTGTCCCGTGGACATTTTACATTTGCCTTCCTTAAATTCACCTGCTGGTATCCTATCAATTTACTCCAGTGGACTTCATATTCAAAGACAAGACATTAATAGCTTCATTTATCTGGTCTTGTGGGATTTTACCTTGCCCCTTTGGCTGCAGAGGAACTCTACTTAATGCACTGTGGTGACCTGAATGGGAAGGAAATCCAAAAGGGAGGGGTTATGTCTATGTATGGCCAATTCATTTTGCTGTGCAGTAGAAATATAACATTGTAAAGCAACTATACTCCAATAAAAATTTTTTAAAAAACAGGAAAAGTAAATTAAGACACTCCAACATACTATCATATGAACTCCATAAAGAATATACAGAAAACAGTGAATTTTCAAATATGAAAAAAATAAAAGATAATGAATGTAAAAGAACAATTCAGTCTTGTCTTACTTATTCCATAGGAATGTTTCTTTCAGCATCAAAACACTAAATCATATGCATAGCTGAAGCCTAATATTTAAAACTTCTTTCATGATGTAGTAAACATCTGTTTAGGCTAAGGCAGTTGCAGCTGACTGCTATCCTCGTGTGTCACAATGGCACATTTCTGATTCTTAGACCAAAGCAACAGCCGTTTATCATGCTTAGTGAGGATGCATCATTCATTCAACAAATATTTATTTTTCCAGGCATTGATGCTGATTAGTATAATTATATATGCTCATTTGAATATGGAATGTACCATAATTTAGATTTCTTTCAATAAAGGCATTTATACAAGAATAATATGCCCTTCAATCAAGACATTGACTTTCCAAAAATTTTATGATGTAAACATACTGTTATTCATCCACTCTCACCCCCTGGTTTTAGCACCTATTAGTTATTCTTGCCTGAATCAATTATTAACCAGCCTATGTTATCTTCTAATGATAGAATCATCATTTCTAGGTTCACTGATTGATATTCTACTGAAAAAAAAAAAAACTTATTTATTTAGTATTGACTATATATTCTTATTTTATTCAATTCTATTTACGTTGCTGCTGAAATTTTCTGAATCTTTTGCCCCATATTTGGTCAGAGGGAGTACCTTCAGGCAAACCCTTATGTCATTTTGATATTTCCCAGCATTTCTTGAGCTTTTCCTTACTTCATGACATAACAAGAAGTTCCAGGATCATCTTATATTTTCCAGGGCCCAGTATTGGATTTTATAGAGAAGCCATTTCCCCAAGGAACTCTGCTTCCTTTTAGTCAAGAATGGTAGTTAGAACCCAAGACCTGGGTGATAAATGTACTCATAGCTATGACAGTGTTATTGCTTCCAGCTCCTCTCAATAGAACTAGGACATATATGTATGTGTGTGCTCATGCGCATGCACGCACACACACATATCTTTATTTACACATATTAAAAATCATTTGCTTAGACCAGTGGTTCTCCACCATGGAGATTTTGCCCCCAGTGGACATTTGGTGATGTCTAGTCAAGGCTATGGTTTTTCAGTGATCGTGTATGGATGAGAGAGTTGGACTGTGAAGAAAGCTGAGCACTGAAGAATTGATGCTTTTGAACTGTGGTGTTGGAGAAGACTCTTGAGAGTCCCTTGGACTGCAAGGAGATCCAACCAGTCCATCCTAAAGGAGATCAGTCCTGGGTGTTCATTGGAAGGACTGATGTTGAAGCTGAAACTCCGATATCTTGGCCACCTGATGTGAAGAGCTGACTCGTTTGAAAAGACCCTGATGTTGGGAAAGATTGAAGGCGGGAGGAGAAGGGGATGAAAGAGGATGAGATGGTTGGATGGCATCACTGACTCAATGGACATGAGTTTGGGTAAACTTCGGGAGTTGGTGATGGACAGGGAGGCCTGGCATGCTGTGGTTCATGGGGTCGCAAAGAGTTGGACACGTCTGAGTGACTGAACTGAACAGACAATTCTGGTTGTTAGTACTGGAGGATTGGGGGACAGAGCTGGTTACCTCTCCCATTTACTAAGTAGAAGCCAGAGATTCTAAATATCCTACAAAGTACAGGACAGCCCCCACAATGAAGGATTATCAGATCCAAAATACCAGTAGTGCTGAAGTTGAGAAGTCCTGACTATAAGGTTATCTTGAATCTCAATCCAGCACCAGTGGTGGTTCCCACATTTCCTGTAACAGTAAGAAACAGAACCACCTCCAGCCACAGTGTGCTTACTTATGGGATTAATCCTCAAATACACAGAAAGTATATTTCTGACATGTTGTCCCATCTCTCTGCAGAAAAACAAACCTATGTACGTACTGAAATAGGATTTGTCTAGATGGGATTTTATTTTGGGTTTCTTTTTTTTTTTTTTCTTTTTCGGTCTTGGGGCTTCCCTGGTGGTGCAGATGGTGAAGAGTCCACCTGCAATGCAAGAGGCCCTGGGTTCCATCCCTGGGTCAGGAAGATACCCTGAAGAAAGAAATGGCTACTCACTCCAGTATTCTTGCCTGAAGAATTCCATGGACAGAGGATCCTCGTGGGCTACAGTCCCTGGGGTTGCAAAGAATCAGACATGACTGGGCAACTAAGCAGAAACAGCCTGAAGAGAGTCAAAGTTCTGTATTCACAACTTACTTGGGTTGTTTTTTCCTGAATCTACTTAATGCAGGAGAACAACCCGAGCTTTATTGGTTTGCTCTTCTCTACACTTGTAGCTTTGAAAATAAACTATATTTTTCTTAGGTCCATACGTCCTGGCATATGAAAGTCTTTAAGTGTATTTGCTATATTGGCCTGTGTGATTTTCTGGCTCAGTTTCTTATACCAAAAGAGGTTATTTTCAGAATATTGTTTTTTTTTCATTTTTACAGTAATATGTAAATATGTAAAGTAATATTGAATGATCTTGCCCAGTATTACCCAGATTGCAAATGGCAAGACTGCAGATGTTAGAGTTCCTAATTTTCTTTACATTTGTGGATCATAAAAGAATGCTTCCCTGAAAAATGCTTTCTACTCCTGTTGAGCTACAGAATCAACCCAAATTGCATCAGTACATTAGGAAATTAAATAACCCCTTTTACTACATAGTGACTGTAAGTGTAGCAGAACCACAATTTGATAAATGTACAAGTTGAATTTTTAGTGGCTAGGACTGTCGTTGCAAAGACAAAAGATTAATCATCCTGTCTAGCAGTTATCAGCACTGAAAGTTTCACTTTTGCCAGAAGAATGTAGAAAATTGGCATAAAATTACTTGTGTGAATCAGATTGTAGCACTTGTTCCGGAAAACTATTGGGGAGGGGATGCAATTGACAAGAAGTGATCTTGCCCTTGAAAGAAGGCGTGGCTATTGATTGCTGTCTGGTCAACAAGACCTTGTACATCAGTATCCATTGCTTCATGGATACCTTGCCATATATTGTATCCTTGGCTGGGGTGGAGTAGGATGGGAGAGCAAGCTGTGCTCTGGCTCCAAGTCCAGTGCAATCCAACACAGACATTCACCTCATAGCTATCAGGGAAAACTGAAGGCAGTAAGCAACACTCGATATACTCTGGAAAAGCAACGAGGCATAGACTGGTCATGCCAGCTGGGCCCAGAGGGAAGGTAGGAGCTTAGAAGTGATGCACTACAATCTTAGTGAACTCAGTGGCGTCCTGGCTTAGAACCCACCCATCGGAGGCATGGTGAGAGCAACCACCATGGCAGATCGACCCCATCCTACTAGTTCTGCCTCCAAGCATTTGTCAAGTCTTTCTTACATTCAAAGTGACTGATGTAAAAAAGCAGCTTTCTTTTCCCAGGCTCATAACATCTGCAGAAAATCATCAGGCAATGACCCTCCTCTCCCAGGCAGCTTTGTCTAACCACATGGCCTCTATTTCACAGTGTGTCTTGCACCAGCTCTTCGTTATTGGTGTCATTTTCTTCCTTTACTGGTTCAGAGCAGAGGTTTGAAATCAGGTGGATCTTTGTTCAAATCTTTGTCACTTACTAGCTCTGTGGCCTTGAGCAAGAGCTCTGAATTCTTTGAGCTTCTATGTACTCGTCGTTAAATGAAAGTGATACCACTGCAACATCCTGTAAGGACTGAGATTATACAGGTCAAGCACCTTATTCAGCACATGCCTGGCATAGCACAGTGGCCACTACAGTTGTATTGCCCTACACTTAGTACATTTCAGCAGGTTCCTATTTGATAGCTTGACTCAAGAATCCTACTTGATGAATCCATCTTTCCACTGCCACCATGTTAATTTGGTAAACCAGAATGATGACTGTGGTACTCTCATGTGCAAAGACCATCATTAGCTCCTTCTTATCAACCCAGCAAATTAAAAAACAAACTCTTCCGCAATCTAGCCTTGACCTAACTTTCCTGCCTTATCTCCCAGTTAAGGCCATCGGGGATCTTCATGGTCTTCTCCTGGTGCATGGTGGTGAGCTGCCCTTGCACATGAGGACCTGGCAACATCAGTGAATGGCACCAAGGTCCTTTAATTAACTCCCAGGGAAGGGACACAGAATCTCCAACAGGCAACTTCCCACAAAGCTAAGGATGGGAGATATGGGGATTACAGGTCTTCCCCAAGTGCCTACCAAGGAGATTAAAATTACTCAAGATGCCTGTGAAACAGAGCGCCTGAGAAGGGGGCAAACCCTTCACCAAGCTTTCTAGTGGATCAACTGTGTCCACGTTCAGGAATCTCTGACACAGCAGGTGTGTTATCTTGGCTGAGCTCTCACGGGCTGTGCATGTCTTAGATTATCCGAACGTTCCCCCTACCCCTTGCAGAGCTTCACTGGGCCTGTGCTTCGCTCTGGGGAACCTGTAGGCACCTGCACTGGAGAGCTGGGATACCCATTGCTGCTGGTCAACGCAGGTCCTCTCCTGAGCTCTGCTGCTTCTGCAACTCAGCTTCTCCATTGTCTTTCCATCGGCCCCTCCCTTTCCAGTCCTCCATCACTGGATCCCCAGTTCAGGGTTCCATCACTGCTCCTTCTATTTCAATCATCACCCCCAGTTCTCCTCTTTCCGCATTCCATGACTGCCATTGCCCCCCACCCCCCACTCAGGAGACAGTCCCCAGAGCAACACATAATGCTGTAGAAATCACACTTTCAGCAGAGAAAACATGTGCAGAAAGGCTCCAGAAACAAGATTTAATGGCCTAACAGGCTGCCCCTCTAGTTCTTGAATCAAAATTTCTGAGCTTCAGTCCCCTGAATGTCACCTGGTTGCTTCTCCCCACTTTAATGCCCTGTTAGATTCAGTTGTTAGTTAGCCATTTGTCACTTTCCACCGACTCTCAGTGGCTAAAGAGAGCCTGGAAAACATCAAACAGGGCGTTTCTTATTTCAAAGACACGGAGACTCAGAAAGGTGAAGCGACTGCTTTGGTGTAGGTGCATTAAAAATGAGAAATGTTCTGCGTGGCTACGTCTCTGTAGTCAGCATGTTTATGTCAAGCCTTTGTCAGGAGCGCTTCGTTTTCATAGTAACAGACACGATATTGTAGCAACAACAACAAGGCACACAGCCAGTGCACGAGTTGGGTAATAACAGGTAGGGCGTGTTTCAGAGCTCAGCTTGAATAGAGATGATTGTAAGGAACGAGGACAACACAGACGCGCCCCCAGCATCTCCATCCTTCAGAATGTTAACATCCCAGCACTTGCTTCTCTACCAGACCCTCTCGCCCCTTTCAGACACAAGGAAACCTGGAGAAGTCTTCCCTTTCTTTTTTCTTTAATGCAGATTAACAGAGGGGGTAGGGAAAGTGAGCGCCTTGAACCGGATTCACTTTTTTTTTTTTTTTAACCTCCTTCCTAAAATCCATGCTACCACCACCACACCACATCCTCAGTCTGAGGGAAGATGTGTTTTTTTGTTCCTTGTGATCTTGTTATCTGACATTTTCCCTTTTCCTCCAGGTACTGACTTTCCCATATATAGTTTTCAGAATGTAATCTTAGTATGATTATTATTTACTCTAGCAGAGTATTCACTCTATATCTTACAGAATGCTGCATTAAGAACCACGCAAAATGGGATGATTTGAGAGAACAGCATTGAAACATGTGCATTACCATATGTAAAACAGATGACCAGTGCCAGTTCCACGCATGAAACATGGCACCCAAAGCCAGGTGCTCTGGGACAACCCAGAGGGATGGGGGGGTGGGGGGAGGTGGGAGCCCAGCGGGGGATGGGAGGGACATGTGTACCTGTGGCCGATTCATGTTGATGTATAGCAAAAAGCCATCACAATATTGTAAAGTAGTTAATTATCCAATTAAAATAATTAATTGAAAACAATTATTTTAAAAATATTGGGATTTCACTTAAGTTTTCATTTTGGTAATTTTTTTCATTTTGCTGATTTTAAATAAAAACTTGGAAACTAAAAAAAAAAAAACCCACCCCAAATATGCTCAATGATTGTCAAAGCCCAAGTCTTCTCTTATGCTATTTACTTAGTAACAAATGACGAGTGAATAGGGCAGACTCTTAAGGTTGGCCATATGTCTAATGACTTGACAGTCTCCGCATTTATCAATACTAGTATCACTCGTTTCTGACTCACTGGAAAAGACTCTGGTACTGGAAAAGATTGAAGGCAAAAGGAGAAGAGGGCAGCATAGGATGAGATGTTTAGACAGCATCCCTGACTCAACGGACAAGACTTTGAGCAAATTCCAGGAGATAGTGAAGGCAGGGAAGTCTGGGGTGCTGTAGTCCATGGGGTCACAAAGAGTTGGACACAACAGAGCAACTGAACAAGTGTCACTTATTACTCTATTACATGATGTAAAATATATGTAAAATATATTTGAGGACATAAAGATAACAGAACTGATGGAGAAAAATACTAAGCTCCTTGGGGCTTCCCTGGTGGCTCAGTGGTGAAGAATCCGCCCACCAATGCAAGAGAGATGAGTTTGATCCCTGGTCCAGGAAGATGCCACGTGCTGCAGAGCAACCAAGCCCACGCACCGTAACTACTGAGCCTGTGCCCTAGAGCCTGGGAGCCACAACTGGAGCCACTGGAGCCCACTGTCCACAACAGGAGAGCCGCCTCAGTGAGAAGTCCGCACACGGCAACAGAGAGTGGCTCCTGTTCTCCGAAAGTACAGAAAGCCCACACAAAGCAACGAAGGTCCAGCATAGTCAAAGATAAATACGTATTTTTTAAAAAAAGAAAGATACTAAGTTCCTTGAACCACAGTCATCACTCTTACACTGACCTCCAGCATTGGCCCTTAGATTAGGTGGGAGGCAGTGATGCCTAGTGGTTACAGGCAGACCCCAGAGCCAGCTTTTCTCACTGGCCTCCTGGCCCCCACCATACCCCCAACTGTAGTACTGTTTCTTTGTGCCACATTTGTCTCATTTGTAAACGGGAGACTTTAATAGTACCTGCACTGTAGAATTAATAGGATTTGATGAGCTGGAATATATAAAGAACAGGGCATCTGAAACAGATGTTTAGTCTTTGGGTGTATCCTGCTCAATAAGGAAACTGCTGGCAGACAGGTTGGAGGAATAACAGGAGTTTCACAGCGGTAAGTCAGGACAAGCTTTGAAAAGGGTACCATCATGGTACCCTTGGTGGGTCATCCATTTCCTTACGTAGGGGAATCATATTAACTATGGCTTGTATTTGTTTCATCTTATACATGTTGGTCCAAGTTAGAAGGAAGGGTGAGATATTCAGGGTGATAAAAGAGGATGCTAGAAAAATCAGAATTTCAGGTTTTTATTAAAATTAATTCCCACTGTCATTTTCCTACTTCCTAGTTAGGAGCACAGGTTGAAATGAAAGAGAGTGGTATCTGGGTCTCAGTTTCATGGATGAAGGTCTAACATTGTGCAAGTTCTTAGAGGTTAAAGGGAAGAGTTTCTGAGCAGCAGTTACTATTATTTACAATAATGATGATGATGATATTCTATAGCATATGAATGAACAAGCTCAGGACACACTAGACAGGGGTAAGGATTATCTCCCCCCAAATCTATATCAATCAACCTCTGAGAGCTTGGGGTGTATCTAGGGGAATAACCAAGCTGTTTCTGCTGAGTGGCTTCTCCTGTCCCCATTCTTATCCAAAGGCAGCAGACCTCTCGCTATGGAATGATCATCTCCCAAGCCTGGGTGCCGACTGGGGATGCATGTGCAGGCCTGCCCACTCTCGACAGATGGCAGTGAGCCCGAACCTTCCATATGCCACTCTGTTCTCCGGGAAGGCACGGGCACGCTTGCAGATTTGGCTGGTGCAGCCGTGCCCGTGGGTGTCTCTCTAGCAGCATCCCTGTCCTCGGGCTATTTAGCACCACGTGGGTCTCCAGCAAGTTGGACATGTTCTGTTGCCAGTCAGGCTCTCAGATGTTGGGCTGTAAGTCCTGTAAGTCTACTGAGGTGTTTTGGGGTTTCCAGTCAGCTCAGCTGAGCAGGGGTTGGCATAGCATCATTTCTACAGGCTGTTGGGCATCTGGCTAGCTGGAGAGAGCAGAGAATCTTCTGTTTTCAGTGACTTTTACTCTCAAAGGTCTCAGACTTGTCAGAGTTCACTCATCTTTAAGGCAGTAACATTCTTCCAACGGAATTTGTGCATTCTATATCTAAGCCCAACTGGTATTTCAAAAATAACCTGTTTGGGGCTGGGTACACTGTTTTCCTTATCTTTTTCCCCCTTGTGATCATTTTTGAAAATCAAAAGCTTATTTTATTTGAAAGTCTCCAAGTTTACAAAAGGATTCCCAGGAACTGATCAATTACATCTTCTATTTGAGATTTGGTTCTACAATGTCCTTGTTAGTGACAACTAGCAGTTTCTATCTTTCTTTTCCTTTCCAGCTTTCTTGTTTCATTTTTTTGGGGGGTGGAGTATAATTACCTTACAATGCTGTGTTAGCCTCTGCTGTACAACAGTGTGAACCACTCATATGTACACTTATATCCCCTCCCTCCTGATCCTCCATCCCATCCCACCCCTCTAGATCTTCACAGAACACCAAGCTGAGCTTCCTGTGTTATACAGCAGCTTTCCACTAGTTATCTATTTTACATATGGTGGTGTATTTCTCCCAATCTGCCCCACCCGCCCCTTCCTGCCCTGTATCCGTGTGCATTTTCTACATCTTCATCTCTATTCCTGCCCTGCAAATAGGTTCATCTGCACATCTTTCCAGATTCCACATATATGCATTAATATACAGTATTTGTTTTTCACTCTGATAGATTCTAGGTCCATCCACATCTCTACAAATGACCTTATTTTGTTCTGTTTTATGGCTGAGTAATATTCCATTGAGGAGAAGGCAATGGCACCCACTCCAGTACTCTTGCCTGGAAAATCCCATGGATGGAGGAGCCTGGTAGGCTGCAGTCCACGGGGTCGCTAAGAGTCGGACACGACTGAGAGACTTCACTTTCACTTTTCACTTGCATGCATTGGAGAAGGAAATGGCAACCCACTCCAGTGTTCTTGCCTGGAGAATCCCAGGGACGGGGGAGCCTGGTGGGCTGCTGTCTCTGGGGTCGCACAGAGTCGGACACGACTGAAGTGACTTAGCAGCAGCAATGTTCCATTGTATATATGTACCATACCTTTATCCATTCATCTGCCAGTTCCTTTTTAATCTTAACCACCACCTTAGGTCCTGATGGGGCTCTACTCCTTCCCTGAGCTCTGGTGCATCAAGTTGGCACCTTTCTACCGGGTCACCTACCACCGTAAATCTCCATGAGATTCACTTCCAAGACCTCTGACTGTGGCTCATTCCATGTGCTCTATGTATTCTCAGTTCCTCTCGTGCATAATTGTGACAGCCGAGCTTATTAAACTCGGCTCACAATAAAACGGTTAAAATTCGTTTTAAAGGAAGCCATGGTGACCATTGGAAGTGCTTTTAATTAAGGCTGAATTGGTACATTGCTATGAAAGTAAAACAGAATAGTTTTCCAACCCAAACTAGCTATGGGGTTCCCATTTGTCGCTGATTTGAGTACTACTCTCTTGGTTTCTGCTTGGGGGAAAAAAATGTCATTTTTATTGTAATGTTTTGAAGTTAGTGAGACATATGGCAATGAATTAAGGAGGGAACATGATTTCAGACACTGATTATTCATGAATAGACTCACTGAAGAGGGGAATTTAGTTTAAGGAGCAAAAATAATGAGAACCTGAAGTCTCAGAGATTTTTATTCTTTCTATTGAGATTTTGATCTCTCTTGAAATTTTGATCCAAGTCCAAAAGGGTCTATATTTCAGTTCTACCACAGAATTTGTTCTCTGTTCTCAGATCGGGATAGATAAACAGAAAAGAGAATTATATTCCTCTTAAGAAAAATGCAGGAATTCACTATTTTTTATATCCCACTGAGTAACAAATAGCAGCTGTGTTTGACAGGAATATTATTTCACCTCATAGTGCCAGAACAATTCCCCCCCAAATAGTTCAAATCTCTCTTCCTACTGATGAGTCCTTCCAGAACCTTACAGAGAAGTAGAGGCCACAGACCCACAGAGCTGAAACAAGCCCAACATCATTGAGTCCAGGAATTGTTTAATTTAGCCGTGAAACTTTTTCCAAACAAAAGTTTACACAGGGGCCTGACAAAGAGACACAAGTTGATGTTCTGGTTGAAGCAGAAGGTAGACTTTACCCGACTTGGTTTCTGCCAACCTTCCAAGTCAGCTAGGGGCCTTTCTGAATCCCAGTTCTAGCCCCACCTCACACTCCTCTAGAAGCAAGGAGACAGGGTCACAGAAAGGGGACTCGCCTTGGCTTAGCCGGGCTCACCTGCCTCCCACAACACAACCCGTTTCTGTTTGAGTTCAACCTCTGTCCCCTCCCTGGCTCCTCCCCAGGGCAATTATTTGATGCTGTATATTTACTTTATGTGTTTATGTATTTAAATAGATTGACGTGTATGTATAACTAAATCACTTTGCTATACACTTGAAAGTAACAACATTGTAAATCAACTGTGAGTGCTCAGTTGTGTCAGATTCTGGGACCCCCATGGACTGTAGCTCCCAGGCTCCTCTGTCCATGGGATTTCCCAGACAAGAATACTGAAGTGGGTTGCTATTTCCAACTCCAGGGGATCTTCCCGAGCCAGGGATTAAACCCACATCTCCTGCATTAGCAGGCGGGTTCTTTACCACTGAGCCACCTGGGAAATCAACTATACTCCAATATAAAATAAAAATTAAAAGATGAATACCCCCACTCAATTTTAAGACCCTGGAAGGAAAAAGGTTGTCATATTCCTTCACACTTCCCCCCCACCGCCTCCACAATACACACACTGTACGTTATACGAAGCAGGCGCTGGGGCTGTGAACAGTGACTCGTATGAACTAAATTTGCACCCCCCCCACCCCTAGAATGATGGCCCACATTAGGCAAAGCACTGGAGTTGTTAAGAATATAAGAAATTTGATTTGGGTTTGTTGAAGTTTAGAAATTCAGGTTAATCTGCAATCTCTTATTTTCCAAATCAAAGTGGGCCTAAGAATAACCCTTAGTTGTTTAGTGTGTTAAATATGAGAGATCAGGGGTTTCAGAATATCAGCCAGTGTTGGAACCACCTGAAACACTTGTTTAAACAGCTTCAGTCACTGGGCCTGTGGTCTGAGAATCTGCATTTTAAACAAGGTCCCAGGTGACATGGATGCTGCAGGAACAGGGACCTACTTTGAGAACAAGCCATCATTGACCTTACATGGAGATGCTAATTTGGCATTAAGTTTTCAGCCCCTGGCACAGGATGAGCACAGAGCAGCTGATAGACATTATCAATTAACCTCTCCTTTTGTAGCTGGGCTGCCAGAAAGGCAAGGGAAGAGCTATGATTCAGTAAAAGGAATCAGGATATATTTCAATTCTGGCTAAATATGTCACAGAGGAGCCACCACTCAGCTCGTTAGGAAACCGTCTTAGATCGCCACGTTGTAGGATTAAAAACTGATGTCATTTCCTTGCCAGGTGACTCAGTGAGCTGTCACATGTCCAGATACCCCACTATGAGCAGTCCTCTAGTTACTAGAGCTCTTGAAAGTGAGCAACTTCCTAATTACTCTGAGAGTTCAGCTCCAACTACTAACAGTATGGGGAATACATTTCTCCTGATAACCACAGAAAATGAAGGGACATTCAGAAATAATGCTATTTGCGGCTACATGGATGGACCTAGAGATTATCATACTAAGCAAGTCAGAAAAGACGAATACCACATGATATCACCTTTGTGTGGAATCTAAACTACAAATGAACCTATCTGTGAAACAGAAAAGACTCAGACACAGAGAACAGACTTGGTTGGTGGTAGTTGCCAAGGGCAGAAGGGGCTTGGGGAAGGGAAGGATTAGGAGTTTGGGATTAGCAGATGCAAACTATTGTGCATGGGATAGTTGTAATACAAGGTCCCACTGTATAGCACAGATAAATATATTCAATATCCTGTGATAAACCATAATGGAAAAGAATATGAAAATGTATATGATTGCTGTACAGCAGACATTAACACGTTATGAATCAACTATGTGTGTGTGTGGTAGTCACTGAGTCACGTCCAACTCTTTGTGACCCCATGGACTCTAGCCCACCAGGCCCCTCTGTCCATGGGATTCTCCAGGCAAGATTACTGGAGTGGGTTGCCATTTCCTCCTCCAGGGGATCTTCCTGACCCAGGGATCAGACTCGGGTCTCCCACATTAGAGGCAGACTCTTTACCATCTGAACCACCAGGGAAGCCCATGAATCAACTATACATCAATAAAAGTTTAGAAAATAGCAAATAAAATGAAAGGAAATTCAGTCACATGATGAGGGAGGAAAAGAACCCCTTCATTTTCATAAGGATCTAATCTTGACTTTCTTTGCTTAATTACTACCATCATCCCCCTTCATTCATCTAACATCAGAAAAAATATTTTCCCTTAATTTGTATGAAATAATTTATTCAACATCAATTCAGAAGAGCCCACTCATTGAAAAAGTCCCTGATGCTAGGAAAGATTGAGGGCAAGAGGAGAAGGGGGCAACAGAGGATGAGATAGTTGAACGGCGTCACTGACTCAATGGACATGAGTTTGAGCAAACTCAAGAAGATAGCGAAGGACAGGAAAGCCTAGACTACTGCATTTCATTGGGTCACAAAGAGCTGGACATGACTTAGCAACTGAACAACGATTCAACGAACACCGAGGACTGCTAAGCCAACCACTATGCTGAGAAAAGCAAATATGTGTAAGACCCAGCCTTCATCCTCGAGGTCTTCATAGTTAACGTAAAACAAGGAATATGGCCCCAAAATGGATTTAAACTAGGTGTCCAGCAAATTTTGCCTTCAGAGAGAAAGTCACATGACTTGGTAGGCATTTGCCATCCAGAACTTTCTAGTAGGACTTATGTATTTGCTCTGTTTGTACTCGCCTAATTAAGCCAGGGCTTTCTCAACTCACAGCTGGAGCAATTAAATTCTGGAGGGTTTCAGTGCCTTATCCTCAAGCAATTCGTGGGCCAAAACCAGGATTAGAACTGTGACTCCTTCTAAGTCCCAGCAAGCAATCATCCTCGCAGGTTTTGTAGAAATTCTCCCGCCTCCACCCAGCTTTTTGTTAGCATTCGTAGTTTTAGACACTCCTGATGACATCAGAAAGATTCCTATTCTAGTTTTCTTCAATATTTTCATATATTTAGAAAACGCGGTATCCCTTCTCAGTCCTTTAATTTTATCCAGGGGAGGAGGTGAGTCACTTCACTGAGGCTGGCAGTGCATCCTGCTTCATCACTGACAGCCCCCGGATGCTACCAGGGCAGCAGGCACTCGCGGGTGGCAGTGGTTTCTAACCACCAATTTAGCCTTATTCTAAGCAGTCATTTGTAGAATTTTCACTGCTCTAGAGTCCACTAAGAAAATAGCAAAAACCTTAGTCCCACCCGAGGTCACTTGCCGAAAGGCTGTGGTTTGTTCTAAGTTATTATTCAGTTTGAATTTGGCCGATAGGAAACAGTAGGTTGTAATGGATGGAATTTTTGTTCTGGAACTACTTGATTTTTTAAGCCAAACCTAACTCTGCCTGCCTTGTTTTAAATCAATTTACACTCATTCTGCTGTGGGTTATACCCACATACAAACTGCTAGCAAATACATTACCTTTTCACTTCTTTGCAAATGAGGGTATGGGGGACAAAGTGGTTCTGCAGATGAGAACATTTCCAATGACTGCTTTGGGGACTCTACCATTTGAATAATATAAAACATTTTCCCAATAATATTGATTATTCCTTAATATCAACTAGAATCTAGATAGCAGGCATTCACTTTTATAGTTCAACTACTAACCTTTAAAAGTGTTTAACCATGAAAGAATAGCAAATGATTCCTTCCTGTTCCTCAGCCACCAGAAGAGCGTTTGCAAGAACCCCTTATTAAACCATCAGAAATAATGCTAGATCAAGAAAGCTGATTTATCCATAAACCCTTAAACTTAAGTTGGCTTTAAAATAGAAGGAAAAAGTATTGCTTCTAGAAAGCTCAAAATTGGTCAAACATACCATAGTTTGAGATCTAGGCAAGAGAAAATCTTGTATTGATTATCTACTTCTTACAGTTTTCCAGC
Organism: Bison bison bison; assembly: GCF_000754665.1. Classification (NCBI taxonomy): domain Eukaryota; kingdom Metazoa; phylum Chordata; class Mammalia; order Artiodactyla; family Bovidae; genus Bison; species Bison bison. The sequence continues at coordinate 645,748 of NW_011492730.1, forward strand.
ATTCTTGGAAAACAAGAAAATGAACATACATAGATGATGTCTGTTAAAGCAGACAGTCAATAACTGAACCCTTCTGTGTGCAGTCGACCAGAGAGATGCTAAAAATGGAAATGTATGGTCCCTGCTGTTCAAGAAATTTACTCATGATTGATGTGGTTTATTTAGAAGAACGAAGGAAAAGAAAAGCCCATGAAGTTTAATAGTTCCAAGTGTTGGTTTTTTTTTTTTTAAATTAAACCACTCAGTGAACTAGAAGGAATTACCACTAATAAATCAAAAGCAAGAAAAGATCCACGGTCAGTAATAGCAAGCCAGCATCCCAGGTGTCACCTCTAAACCAGCTGGACCCTTTTAAAACTCAGCCTGAGAATTAAAAGTTGCAGTTAATAGTCCATCAAGGTGCTGTAACCCATGACATTAATTTAATAAAGTAGAGATGCACTTTATGACTAATTAAGGACTAACACCTCAGGTTTCATCCAGCCATTTGGTTTATGGGATGTCAGGTCTTGAATGAAAAAACTAGGTTTTTTAGGTGCTAAAAACCTGGACACTGTGACTCCAAAAGTCTTTCTTGGCTATAGTGGAAAATTTCAGTCACAAAATGGATGAACCTTGAGGATCTAATACTAAGTGAAATAAGCTGGCCATAAAAGGACAAATGTAAATGATTCACTTCACTGTACAGCAGAAACTAACAACATTATAAAGCAACTACACCCCAATGGGAAAAAAAGAAAAAGGACAAACACCATGAATCCACTTATGCAAGGCATCCAAAGTAGTTGAATTTATCGATAAAGACGGTAGAATGGCAGTTACAGGGGCTGGAGGAGAGGGCAAAGGGAGCTGTTTAATTGATACAGAGTTTCAGTTGCCAGATGAAAAGGTTCTGGAGATCTTTTTCACAACAATGTAAATATACCAAAAAACATTGCTGATCTGTGTTCTTAAACATGGTCAAGATAGTAAGTTTTATGATAAGTGTTTTCTATCGCAATAAAAACAAATTTTAATAACGTGGAAAAAAAAGAAAAGATCACTTAGCAAAGATCTTCAGCAATTGCTTGCAACTGTTTAAGCCAGAACTTTTCACCACTGCCCTCTGCCTTCTGTAGCAAAAGGCTATCATAGCAACAAACACACACCCAGGTGGTCTTGAATACAGTATCATCACTGTTAGAGTTTTCAAAGCAGACAAAAGTTCATTTCTAAGTTAAAAGTACATTCTAATCAAGCCACCACCAGTTTTTAGCTAGTATGATTTGCATTTACTGGTTTTAGCAATTCAAGCTAGAATTTCCTCAACAAACACACCCTGCCACCAGAACCATGAAAAGTAAAATCAGTGAGGCTCCAATGACTGTGGATCCCAGTTCAGTTCCATCGCTCAGTCGTATCCGACTGTGGATCAAGCATCTTAAAAACTAAAACACATAGGTCTTTGCCTCAGAACAATATTCAGCATTCAAGATTTAGGAATAGGCTGTCCTAGCAGGATACTTCAAACATAGTTTTGTGAGTTTCTTTTCACAACGTTGATTAACAGTATGTCCTAATTAATGCAGAATTGGATGCTACATGATATTATGTTAAGCATATTTTCTCACTGAGAAAGCATATTTGTAGACAGCCTAACTGATCCCTCCTCTCTTACACATGCTACATAAAAGAATAATCAGGAACAAACAGAATCTCTAAAACACACACACAACTTTCCACAGCAGTCGCCAAGGGGACATTCTGAAAACAGACACCCACGCCAAACCCCAGGTTTTCATGAGTGGGGAGCCAGAAGTCTTTTCTCAGGGGTGCTAATGATGACCCTGGACCACAGCCAGCCAGAGTTAAGAGCAAAATTTGATAGTTACACACTCTTTTTGAGATATTTAATCAATGACTTAGGAGCGCACAGCTTTCGTCCCATGTAAGTTACCTCTAAATAACACGTCGGGCGGTTTTTTTATTCATGGTTCCTAAATATGCCACATTCATAACAGTGCATCAGTCCCGCTTCCCACCACACCGTACCTCTGTGCACTGTGTTCTTCTCATTTTGCCAATGAGCCAACCTAACAGGGACTCATGTCCGACTCAGTGTTCAGTACAGTGTCTAGAACATTGGCACTGAGTTAAGTGCTAAAAAAAAACCAGCAGGAACTGTGTGCTGCTTCATACACCCAATATTTGTTCATGCAGGCGTATCAGATTTAAAGTCTGTAGTTACAAATCACACGTGTAGGAACGTAACTTTTTCTCATCTTCTACAAGTAAATGAAACTTACCTCTTGAGATCCCGACTCCAGTCCAGACAGACAACTTGGAATCCTAGCGCCATGAAAGTTGCAGTCTCTCTGAGTGAAGTTCTCTCTTTGAGAAAGATTTGGTCAAACTAGATCTTCTTCCTTCATGCTAGGGGACTCACCCAGCATCCCACACGAGGCTGCCTCCTTCTCCTCCTCCTTGGCGTCTGCAAGAAGCAGCTCCACCTGCCTGTCCCTGCACCACGCTGCCAAGTGTTGCTAACACCTGTGGTCCCCATCATAGCCGCTGGTCATCAAGTGGGTGCACCTGTGTCCTCTCCGCCCCTCCCTCAGCCTCAGATGTGTTCAGCACTTCTGCAGCTACTCAGAACTGTTCCTTCCTCCCCTAACCAGGGAGTGAGGGGCTCTCTGAGGTCGCCTGTGCACCAGATCAGCCCCAGGCCCTCGCCAGTTCTAGTGTGAACCAAGCCTGAATATGACGCCTCCCTAGTCAGCTTGCCATCTTTCCAAGCTTGAGATGCGGGCAGAGATCTGGGATGCTCCCAGGCCTGTCTCACCTGAGCCCGCACCACGTTTTGATCCTAGCAGTTGACAGGATGAGAAATGAGCCTTCTTTTAAAATTTGTCTAGAAACACAGAAGACCCTGAAGAGCCAAAACAATCTTGAGAAAGAAGAATAGAGCCAGAGGCACCACACTGCCTGACTTCACACCAATCATTATTTACACACTGTTTTCTGAACTGTAGGTCAGGAAATAATTGTGTTTGTAGCCAGAATTTTTTAAATTAAATTAAATGGGATCCAATAGGACAGGGTCATCTAGAAGAAACATTTTGCTGTATTCTTTATTTAAATACAGGATCAAGAATTAAACTGTATTTCTACTGTACTTTTAGTCAAAAAAGGATCAGAAACTCTTTTCTCATCTGTCCCTTTTTAAACTCTCTAGTCCGTCAATCAGAGCTTTGATCTCTGCCATCTCTGGCTTTCCCAGTAAACAAACAAACAAACAAAAAAACACTCCCGTAGAATCACCCTTTAAGCGCTCTCCTCTTGGATTTATTTTGTAATCTGAGCCTTGCAGACTTGCCTACGTCTGGCTTTTCTGTCTCCTCTGTCTGGTCCTCCCAATGTCAAGTCAAGACATTCATAACAACCACTTCTGAGGACGTCTTCATTCCTGTCTACTTTGTTCCCCTGTGTCCTTCCTACCCTGAGGCCATTAGCTTCACCTTCCAGCCTAGTTTTAATAGTCAGAGGACCCAGGGAATCAGAGAAGATACGACACAGAGCAACTCGAAGTTTAACCTGCCACACGGGGATGTGGCAGTTTGCTAGCACTTGGAACAAGTTATTTTTTTCTAATATTTATACATACAAGAACAACACTCTAAACTGTTTGATTTGTTTATACTGGTAGTCACCAATTTTAAAAGGCTAGATAAAGCACGCAGTCATTTTAAAGCACTGTCCTCAAACATCTAGTTTTAACTTAAAATGTGTACATGTTTATTCATTCACGAACCTTTTCATGAAGCATCAAGGCCTTACTTTTAAGTGAATCTACTGATGGAAGTTCCAAGTCATCTTTCTTACATGAAGCACGTTCATGACGTATTGTCTGTAGATTTTGGTTTTTGGTTTCTTTAGGCTGGGATGTGCAAAACTGTCTTAATGCAGGCTCCTTCTAAATTGTCAGTATTTTTTCCCATGGTTTACACTTGTCTCACCCACAACTACTCTGGCAGCAATTTTTAACAACTCTTTGTCTATTCAATCTTTGCAGAGCTTTCTAAATTGAAAGACAAACAGTTTCGTTAAACTCTTTTTTAAAGGGATTTTAGAGAAATGGCTCTTCTGCATTCATATTCCAACACTCTCTGTAATATTTAATTTCATTACATAATTGTAACACCAAGTTAGACTAACATAAATAGGTTTGAGGAAGTAGCTTGGTAGACTGAGCATTTCTTGCACCGTGGGCAGCCTGGCTGTTTTCCCAGAGAGGATGAAGAGGGTCCATTCAGCTGGGAAGTAGGTTGGGTGTTTTGTGAAAAAGGTTTCTGCTGCATTAAAAAAAAAAAAAAAAGATTCAACCTGAGATAAAGCAAAATGTATGCCCAGTCACTCAGTCGTGTCTGACTCTTTGTGACCCCGTGGACTGTAACCCACCAGGCTCCTCTGTCCATGGAATTTTTCAGGCAAGAACACTGAAGTGGGTAGCCATTTTCTTCTCCAGGGGATCTTCCAGACCCAAGGATCAAACCTGTGTCTCTTGTGTCTCCTGCATTGGAAAGTGGATTCTTTACTGCTGTGCCATGCAAACTATAATAATTTCAGAAAAATGTCCTCCTATAGCAGAAAGAGCGCTTTTTGATAGGGAAGGAGAAAGCAGAAAGGAGGAAATTCTAGATTCTAGACAGACACTGCTTAATTTGTGACACTGAGTCAATCAAGTAAAATTCCTAGAGTTCAGTGGGGGTTTTTGTTTTTGTTCTTTTTATGAAGCTAGACTAAGTGCTCTTCAGTTTCAAATCCTGTTTCCCAAATTTACCCAGGGTTCTCCCAGGTCAGCATGCATCAGGTGAACAGAAGTTGAACGCGCTCAGTTTCCTGCTCTGTGAGATGGGGAATCTGGCCTGACTTGTGACTCCTCTGGTCTGTTCAGCAGTTTGATCATTTTGAAAAAAAAGATGAAATAGTCTTCAAAAGATTCAGTGACCAGACAGTTTTACAAAATGCTGGGGTAAAAATGTTGAACTTTACTACAAAACTTCACAGCTTTTAATAAGCCATAGGGTTTGTGAATCTCTTTAAAGAGGAGATAATAGAGAACTTCTTGCAAATATATTGTGCCAAATATCTTTTTTTCCCATAGAATCTCTCTCAGGACTAAAGATCCACAGACCACTCTGGAGGAATTCTGGCCCAGCTCTCTCTGTAGTCCTTTCTAGCTCCAAATTCCCTAGCCTATGTCACTGACTCATTGAGACTTTGAACAAACAAGGCATTGGAAATGGCCAGAGGTTCAATGGGGATCATTTGTAAAAGACAAAAGCTTGAGCAAAGTCAGGAAGGGGATGGAAATTTACCAGCACCTTCTTTTGATCTTTTCCTTGGCACCAAGTAAACTGCCAATAGACTACAACAATGGGAAAAAAAAAAAAAAGTGTACAGCAGTTTGAATAGATTCTTTACTACTACTACTAAGTCACTTCAGTAGTGTCCGACTCTGTGCAACCCCATAGACAGTAGCCCACCAGGCTCCCCCATCCCTGGAATTCTCAAGGCAAGAACACTGGAGTGGGTTGCCCTTTCCTTCTCCAATGCATAAAAGTGAAAGTGAAGTCACTCAGTCGTGTCCAACCCTCAGCAACCCCATGGACCCCTATGGACTGTAGCCTTCCAGCCTCCTCCGTCCATGGGATTTTCCAGGCAAGAGTACTGGAGTGGGGTGCCATTGCCTTCTCCGGAATGGATTCTTTAATATCACTAAAAACCCAGAAAACACAGCCCCAAGAATGCTGTAGTCAATAATGTTATGGTCTGACCCTGTAGACTGAGGTTTGGAGGACCAGGTGAAATCCATGGACCCCATTTTGCCAATAGCTTCTTCAGAGCCCCAGCCTGTCCTTGGCTTTACCCCAAGCTTGAGGACCCCAGAAGAACAAGTAAAATTCCTAAAATTAAATTTCCTTAAAGGTTGAGGTCATTCTGAAGCCAAGTCAGCACTGCTGCAATGTTTGTGCACTTTACCCAGTCTAGTGCCATGTCCTGGACATGGCACCCCACTCCAGGACTCTTGCCTGGAAAATCCCATGGACAGAGGAGCCTGGTAGGCTACAGTCCATAGGGTCACGAAGAGTCGGACACGACTAAATGGCTTCACTTCACTTCTTCAGTGCCACCTATGGGACCAGATTGCCACTGTTGACCCCAGAGCAACCCAAACCTGTTTTAGACCCTCCCCTGCAAGGCTTGGCCCCACGGGCTACAGACCAAGATGCCTATCAAGCATCTGTCTGGGTAGCACCCTGCAAAAGGATTCTGATCTCATATGTCATCCTTCCCAGCCTTTGGTTACCAAGAGAATTTGTCCACATGTAACCTAAATGCCATGCCTGAGAATGGATCTCCTCGATTCTATTGGTATAACATGGAAAGTGCTAGTCGCTCAGTCTTGTGCGACTCTTTTGTGACCCCCATGGACTGTAGCCCACCAGGCTCCTCTGTCCATGGGATTTCCAAGGCAGGAATACTGGAGTGGGTAGCCATTCCCTTCTCCAGGAGATCTTCCCGACCAAGAGATTGAAACCACGTCTCCTGCATTTCAAGTATAAAGTGGAGTGAAAGGGAATTCTCACCAGGTAAGGGTCAAGAAGGAAAACATTTCCTCCAGCCCAGAGTTATAAGCGTGATTACTTGTGTTTGTTTTAAAAAAGGGACCCATCTCTCTGGTATATCACACCAATAAAATTTCACTGAGTCCAAAAGTAAGTCACAAGATAATCTCTTGTTTTTGCCTTATGTGTTTTTTTGCTGAATAGTTCTTGACCTGCGAATGTTACTTAATGATACTGCCATTTCAGTATCAATATTTTTCTAATGAGGCATCTGATGTGAAACAAAGCAACATTAGAGGTCAGAGGCAGCTACTGTTGAGGGCCTTCTTCGAAATGTGTTCCATGGTAATATCACTCCACCTGGAAGGGATGGTAAGCATAAGAAGCCAGAGAAAGCTTGCTCCACTGTTCCTATAAAGACCCAAAAATATCAGAGCTGGTGGAACAGACCTCATAGCCCAATTATGGCTCTTACTGCTCATGGCTCTTTCTAGGTGAAAGAAATTTTAAATGGTGTGATTTCCTCTGAGGTTTGAAACACGGTCTGCAAAGAACCAATGGGCCATTTCTACTATATTTGTAGTTTGAACATTGGGCTAGTCACAAATAAGTTTATATATGTCCAGACATTATATTAATGGTATTATCTAAATATTTTGGCCTCTAAAATGGAAGGGTTTGGACTAGATTATAAACAATATTGGGACTTCCCTGGTGGCTTGAGATGGTAAACAATCCACCTGTAATGAAGAGGCACAAGAGACTCGGGTTCAGTCCCTGGGTTGGGAAGATCCCCTGGTGAAGGGAATGGCAACCTACTCCAGTATTCCTGCCTGGAGAATTCCATGGACAGAGGAGCCTGGTGGGCTACAGTCCAGGGGGTAGCAAAGAGTCAGACACGACTGAGCAACTATCACTTTCACATAAACAACATTCACTGGAAAACATTTTTTTACTATTATTGCATATCATTTCAAAAATGTGTTATACATATCATTTTTTAAAGGAGGTAGATTTCGACAAATTGGCTGAATTGCCATATCCCAATCCCTAGGGAGCTTCTCTTTCCATTGAGTATGCATTTACTCAGTGAGGGGAGCATTTGTAAGCAGTGTGTTGATTTTATGCTTTTCCTTCCTTCGGCATAGTCCCAAACATCCCCATTTATTTATTAATTCAGTCAGTAAGGTATTTAGTTACCAAAATTAGGGTAGGTAGAAAGATGTCCAATACCATGGTCACCTGATGCGAAGAGCCAACTGATTGGAAAAGACCCTAAAGCTGGGAAAGATTGAGGACAGAAAGAGAAGGGGATGACAAAGGATGAGATGGTTGGATGGCATCACTGATTCAATGGACGTGAGTTTTTGCAAAGTCCTGGATGTAGTGAGGGACAGAGAAGCTTGGTGTGCTGCAGTCCATGGGGTCGCAAAGAGTCAGACACCATTGAGCAACTAACAACAACAGCAAGAAAGATGTCTGGGCTTCCCAGGTGGCTCAGTGGTAAAGAATGCACCTGCCAATGCAGGAGACATGGGTTTGACCACTGCATAGGGAAGATCCCCTGGAGGAAGAAATGGCAACCCACTCCAGTATTCTTGCCTGAGAAATCCCATGGACAGAGGAGCCTGGTGGGTTACAGTCCATGGGGTCAAGAGTCAGACGTGACTGAGCATACACACAAAAACATGTATAAGAATTAGTTCTTGCCTTCTGAGAACCTGCAATCTAAAAGGGGAAACAGGGCACTTAGAAACACACTGAAGGAACACATTAAATATAATGTACACATGCTATTAATATTTCCCCACAGGCAAAGTGCTGTCAGAGCTTAGAGGAGAGGCAGACCACCCCCAGATGGGATGAACAAAGAAGGCTTCACGAAGGGAGGCCGGTTTAATGGCTCTTAAAAGATGAGTAAGAATCTGAAGGGTTTCCACTTAAAGTCTTTGGGTCAAGAAGATACAAGGCATGTTCTCAGATTCATAAATATCCACATGGTTTATGTAGAAGAGCTTGAGCTAATGTGTTTGGAAAATAGACTTGAGCCAGGTTATCCAGGACCTTGAAAGTCTGAAGTTAGGACTTTATTACTAAGCAAGAGGGAACCATGGGATTTTAGTAGGTTAGGCTCTCTCATTGGTGTGGGGAGGTGGTGTGGGCAGAAGGTGGAGAGAGGAAGACAGCTCAGAATAGGAGATAAATGCGGTCATCAAACTGGAGACAGAGCCAGATCTGGCATGGAAGTTAGAGACGTCAAAAGAAGAGGGGAGTTGTGAGAGAGATCCATTAATCCATTAAATTAGCAATTATCAAGTGCCAGCTGTATGCCACTGTCTTCCAAACATCCATCATTTATATACCACTATAATTTTTGCCATATCCACTTCTACTGTTGTTGTTATTATTCAGCCACACTGCATGGCATGCGGGATCTTAGTTACCACCAGGGATGGAACCCAACACCCCCTGCAGTTGAAAGTGTGGCGTCCTAAGCGCTGAACCACCAGGAAAGTCCCTGGTATTATTCTTTTCACTTAATATTTTTCTGCAAAAGGTTCATTTTCAATTTGAAAAAACATCATCTTTTTCAAAGAAGTCAGATTTCACTTGTGCTTGCCTTGCCTCCAATAGAAGCTAACCATAAAAATAAGAATAAGCAAAACAAAATAAGTTAATCACTGAGAGAAAGGTTGTGTCCACCGAAGCCTGCTTAAAAGGGAGGAAAAGTGAAAAGAGATGTTAAAAATACACCAGCAACATGCAGAGATTTTTTTGCTTTGACTAAACTCAATGGGTGGAAAGAGACTTGAAATGGAAATGGCTCTCTCATTATGTGTGGGTACTGGGGTGCTGTGCTCCAAGCCAGCTCCAGCACTGGGTCCTGGGGATGCAGAGATGAACATCACCCTCTGTTTTCAGAGAGCTTAGCTGAGCAGGATAATAGGAAGCCCACAAATGAATCCCAACAGAGCAAGGAGAAAGCCCATGGTGTGTGGTAGACACCCCAGGACACTGCTGGCCCGCTGGGATCTAGGGTGTTCCTCTTAGACTCTTCCTCAGCTCTTAATTACTTGAAAATTGAATCCTAGTTCTAGCATTTAATTCCTACTTCACATATGTGGGCTGCTTCCATCTAGTTGCTAAGAACAAGCAAAACAACCTGCCTTTACTTTCTGAGAAAACAAAGGGGAAGATTTTTTAGGCTGAGCAGAAATGTTAAAACAGGGTGGGGAGTCACCCCAAGTAAGTGGTAAAATACTTCCATGTAAGAAGCTGTCAGATCCTTTGCCCCAAATCAGAGCTACACCATAAGACAAATCGACCTCTTAGACCAACACGAGATTGAAGCTCTGAGAGCTGGGGGCACAGAGCCCGCTGTCCCTTGGCAACCAGCTCCCCAAATTCCCCCATGTGGTTCAGCTTTTATATTTTTAGGAGCTTATAAAGCTTATTGTTATGAGCTTCCCTGGTGGCTCAGATGGTAAAGAATCTGCCTGTAATGCAGACGACCTGGGTTCAATCCCTGGGTGGGGAAGATCCCCTGGGGAAAGGAAATGGCTACCCACTCCAGTATTCTTGCCTGGAGAATCCCATGAACAGAGGAGGCTGGCGGGCTGCAGTCCATGGGGTCACAAAGAGTTGGAAACAACTGAATAACTAACACACACACACAGCTCACTGTTGGGAGTTCTCTGATGGTCCAGGGGTTAAGAATTCACCTTTCAATACTGGGGATCCAGGTTTTATCCCTGCTTGGGGAACTAAGATTCCACATGCCATGTAACTAAGCCCACAAACTAGCATGCCACAACTAGGGAGCCTGTGTGCCACAACTAAGACCTGATGCAGCCAAACACATAAATATTTAAAAAGTAAAGTAAAGCTCATTGTTGAGGAGCAGTGGGCTGGGTATAAATTAGAGAGTGTATTGGCTGTAAGAGCAACAAAGGCCATCCCACAGTGAGAGAGGAGATCACCAGAAAGAAAGATGGATGCAGAGGGGTTGGGGAAACAATGGCAGAACTTTATCCATGTGATGCTGAGAGTGATGAATACAATGGGGGGGGCCAGGAAGCAGTTGCCTTTTGAAAGGAATAGGAATCACTAGGCAGCAAAGGGCACTCCCAAAGTGGAGAAAGTAAGTGCCACACAAGACATAAAGAACAGAACAAGGGACTTCCCTGGTGGTCCACTGTTAAGACTTCACTTTCCAAGGCAGGGGGGTGCAGGTTCAACCCCTAGTTAGTGAGTTAAGATTCCCACATGCCTCTCAACCAAAAAAAAAACAAAACATAAAACAAAAGCAGTATGGTAACAAATTCAATAAAGACTTTAAAAATTGTCCACGTCAAAAAAAAAATCTTAAAAAAAAGAACAGGAGAGCAGGATGGATAAGGAAAATGGCGGGGGGTGTGGGGGGTGTCGCCTGGGACCTGGGGGATGATGAGGGGGTAGAGGTGAGGCTGGCTGGTATTCACAGCATGGCCACAAGGGGCTCGCAGGCTATGTGAGGGGTCAGGTTTTCTATTGATGGGAATGGAGATAATTTTGCTAGGGAAGAAACGTGATTAGATGAGGAGTTGAGAAGATTGTTCTGGAAGAACATGGAAGAGGAGGCAAATGGAAGAGGCAGTGGGACTTGAAAATCATTTTTCCCATTTCTAAATCTCTGTCTCCTTGGCCCATTTTCCTGTTCTCAGTACCCACGAACCAAATAAGGGATGTCCATGGCAGGATTCCATTATAACGAAACCCCACATTGGAGAAAATAGCTTTCCAAAGTCAGACTTCTTTTTTGTTCTAACCATCATCAAATCTAACATGTGCGGTTCCTCCTGCTTCCCCAAGGCATCCTGTTCCTCTTTCACACGTCTCAGAGTATTGGCTCAAATGCATTTATGGTACATGCAACTTTGCTGGCAAACTGATGGGATTTCCCCCTCCTTTTGTTTTATTTATCCAGCACTTATTTCGTGCTTACTCCATGCCTGGCGGTGGGTAAGTGCTGAGCAATCAGACCCATTTGAGGCAGGAAACAGATGGGCCCAAACTGAGCCACTGGAGTTTGCCCCCAGTGGGCAGATACTCCAAGATGAAGATTATATAAGAATGAGAGAGGAGCTGAGCCCTGCCCAGATAAGAGATCAGGAAGGTCTCCTTGACCATTCTTGAGGTCAAGACCATTCTTGAGGTCAAGGAGACCTTCCTGACTACACATACTGAAAGGCTCCTTGGAGGTCAAAAGGGAGGGGACACCACCCCATAGTAAGTGATGTCAACCTACCCATAGGCCTCTTCACTAGAATCCTTCTTGGCTAAAGATGCATGCACACATGCCTGTAAGGACCTTGAACTAAACCAAATACAGACTCAGAACTAGGCCAAGCAAGATGATTGGCCAGAGGAAACATGGAAGAAATGCCCCATCAGTTCCATTCAGTTCAGTCTCTCAGTCACGTCCGACTCTATGCGACCCCATGGACTGCAGCACACCAGGCTTCCCTGTCCATCACCAGCCTCTGGAGCTTGCTCAAACTCATGTCCATTGAGTTGGTGATGCCATTCAACCATCTTAACCTCTGTTGCCCCCTTCCCCTCCTGCCTTCTCTTTCCCATCATCAGGGTCTTTTCCAGAGAGTCAGTTCTTCCCATCAGGTGGCCAAAGTATTGGAGTTCCAGTTTCAGCATCAATCCTTCCAATGAACATTCAGGACTGATTTCCTTAAGGACTGACTTGCTGGATCTCCTTGCAGTCCAAGGGACTCTCAAGCGTCTTCTCCAACATCACAGATCAAAAGCATCAATTCTTCAGCACTCAGCTTCTTTATAATCCAACTCTCACATCCATACATGACTACTGGAAAAACCATAGCTTTGACTAGATGGACCTTTGTCGGCAAAGTAATGTCCCTGCCTTTAATATGCTGTCTAGGTTGGTCATAGCTTTTCTTCCAAGGAACAAGCATCTTTTAATTTCATGGCTGCAGTCACCATTTGCAGTGATTTTGGAGCCCAAGTGCCCCATCAGTTCAGTTCATATGCCCAGTATGTTTCAGTTCCAAATGCTCCATGTTGCTACTGCTGCTAAGTCACTTCAGTCGTGTCCGACTCTGTGTGACCCCATAGACGGCAGCCCACCAGACTCCCCGGTCCCTGGGATTCTCCAGGCAAGAACACTGGAGTGGGTTGCCATTTCCTTCTCCAGTGCATGAAAGTGCAAAGTGAAAGTGAAGTCTCTCAGTCGTGTCCGACTCTTCGCGACCACATGGACTGCAGCCTACCAGGCTCCTCCATCCATGGGGTTTTCCAGGCAGAAGTACTGGAGTGGGGTACCATCCCCTTCTCCAAAATGCTCCATAAAAGTGATTAAAATCACCACAAGGGTGCAAGGCTCTCTGAGCCCACCTGGTCATCTAGCTACATGTACCCTTCTTCCTCCTTAAAGTGCCATATGCCTCCCTCATGAAACTTGGGTAAGTAAAGCACAGGATATTGCTGTTCTTCATTGGCGCCCACGGGTGCCCTGCCCAGGGGCCTCCTTACCCCTCCACCCTCCAACTCTGAGTCCTGGACCCTGGCATCTCACAGCCCTTTGGAAAGAACACTTGTTTCACTGCTTTCTGTGTCTTTATAAGAATTCATTTCTACAAAGTCAAAGGGCCAGGGTCTCGTCACTGGCCAGTGGCTCTAGTGGCCAGGATTCGGCATTGTCATTGCCACGGCCTGACTTCAATCTCTATCTGGCAACTGAAATCCTGCTTCAAGTCGAGGCCACCTGAGATCACCTTGAGGAGTTCACATTAGGGGAGAAGACAAAATAATGACTACTCTTACGAGGTAAATGCTTAGAAAGCACTAAAACATAGCTCTGTCCAAAGGGGAATTGTCCAGGCAAGAACTACTTGAGTAGGGGAGCGGGTTGCCATTTCCTTCTCCAGGGCATCTTCCCAACCCACTAAGCCACATGTTGCTAATGCCACTCAAGCAAAGAGTGAGCTAGTAAGAGAAGATGCCCTGTTTGTAGTTAAGCATGCTATGTGCTTGCAACTAGAGGCAACAGCAAGGATGTTTTCTGAAATCTGACTCACCCTGGGCATCTTGGGTCCAGAGAATAAGGAGTAGGGCAGAAACATCCCAGTCTTGAATCTCATTTCATCCAAAAGTTTTCTTGGAGTCTAAAATGACCTCTTTTCCCACAAGCAGCACCCTTTTAACATTCCTGTTCCCATCTGAAGCCACTTCTTCCCAACCTACACAGTTGGGTCTCACCACCCTTTGCTCATGCTCAGATCTGCTTGGCTGGAATTTTCAGCTGCTTGTTTACTTGGCTGGAAAATGAAACTTACAAGCCTCCTTCAGAGGAATTTTGTCTTGACACAGATCCAGGTAGAGGAAACAATACCCCTCTGTGATAAGAAGGAAAGCTGCTATGGGCAGCAGTTACAACAGGGACCACTCATGAGATGCCAGTCCAATGAAGTGTTGATGGGGGCTTCTCTCCCCGCTCTGATTTTCTTCATTTGTCTTACAGGTCTTGGGTCTTTACTTATCTCTGTAGCATAGGCTGGCTCCCTGAACCATGTGAATTACCGCCCCCTGCCCCAAGTCAGCATCAGCAGATGGTGAGGATAAGCAGCCATGCAGAAATTGAAATTTTCCAGGTTAAGCTTAGAGATGTGCAGGGAAAAAAGGCATCTTTTATTAATTAGAAGTTTATAAATTCTAGTTTCTCATATTTTTCCCTTTCAATGTCCTGTCTAAAAGTATAACATATATGTTAATTTGGAGAAGGTACTGGCAACCCTCTCCAGTATGCTTGCCTGGGAAATCCTGTGGACAGAGGAGCCTGGTGGGCTACAGTCCATGCAGTCGCAAGAGTCTGACATGACCTAGCAACTAATCCACCACCACAGAAGTTAAGTACATGTCTGTGTCTCTGAAATCTGTACGTTATTTCCATGGTTTCAATTATTGTCTTCTTAGGTAATAACAAAAGTAGATGAATAATCCTACTTCTAGTTGATGTTGGAAAGAACGATTTTTGTCCAAGGTCCTCTTTTAAATTATGCTTATGTGACTTGGTATTTAAATAAAAGTATATCAGTGATAGCAAAGCACAGAGCCGCCACCGCACAGGACGTCAGCTCGCCCCAGCAGGTGTGCTGCACAGAATGTGTGTGACCATATGCTGCAGTCTTGGTGACATCCCATCGCTGTGGTGGAATGGGAAAGACAGACTTTGCCACTGATAATTAGGGGTACACAGTGTGAGCACTGGGGTCCAGCTTCCTGGATTAGCTCAAAGTAAATGATTTAACCTCTCTGGGTCTCATTTTCCTCCTCTGGGAAATGCAGACAATAAGAGTACCTACCTGCTAGGGCTGCAGTCATAATTAAGTGTGAGGATGCCTATAAAGTGCCAGGGCAGGGTCTAGCATGTAGACCTATCAGTCTAATGTTTGCTGAAATATACCAACAAGTATACACTTACCTGAACTACCTCATTAATGCATGCTGCATGCTCAGTTGCTCAGTCATTCTGACTTTTTGTGACCCCGTGGACTGTAGCCCACCAGACTCCTCTGTCCATGGGATTCTCCAGGCAAGAATACTGGAGTGGGTTGCCATTTCCTCCTCCAGGGGATCTTTCCGACCCAGGGATCAAACCCACATTCCCTGAATTGCCAGGCAGGTTCTTTACTGAGCCACCAGGGAAGCAAGCCCCCATGAGACTCTATGCACACACTGTAGTGCTCACACAGAGACATATTATTCCTGGGACAAAGACAGTCATATTATTTATAAATTACCACCTTTTTTACATAAAAATATTGTATCTAAATTAGGAGGCTGGGATTAACATATATACACTACTATGTAAAAAAAAAAAATAGATAACCAACAAGTACCTATTGTACAGCACAGGGGACTATCTATAAGGGAAAATAATCCAAAACAGAATGTGTGTGTGTGTGTGTGTGTGTGTGTGTATGTGAGTCTGTGTGTCTAACTGAATCACTGTGCTGTACACCTGAAACTTTCATGATACTGTAAATCCACTATGCCAAGTCGCTTCAATCATGACTCTTTGTGACCCCATGGACTGTAGCCTGCCTGGCACCTTTGCACATGAGGATTCTCCAGGCAAGAATACTGGAGTGGATTGCCATACCCTCCTCCAGGGGATCTTTATACATCAATTAAAATTTTTTTAAATATACTGTGCTTTTCAAAATTAAAAAAAAAAAAAAAACAACCTTGTGTTTTCCAAACAGGAGACCTCCCATTCATGTATTTAGTCAGCCAACATTTATTGAGCACATCCTGTGGTCCAGGGACTTTTGCAGAGAATGGTTATATGAAAATGAAGGAGACCCTTATGGCCACCAGAATCTCATGGTCCTCTGGGAGAAAGCTACATAAAAGGCCATAAATGACCACAGACATGTCCAGTACCTGGTAACTCTCTGGATGATGTGCATGAGAAAACACAAGATGTGGAGCTGTCAGTTCTGCCCACCTCGGTTCAGCAAAGGCATCACCAAAGAACAGGACTGGGACTTTAAAAAGGTGTTTGAGTTTAGTCTAATGGAGGGAAGGACCATGTACATCCCAGGAAGAATCACAGGTGTAAGAAACAGGGTCTGGTTCAGTGGTTCAAATGGTGATTCCTGAACCAGCACAAGCATCACCAGAGAATTTGTTAGAAATGTAACATCTTGGGAACAGCCCCTGTAACTCTGAGGACTGGGCCCAGCAATCTGTCTCTTAACAAGCCCTGAGCTGATTTCTTGCACAGTCAACTCTGAGAACCATGTTACAGTCAGCTGATGGTATCAAGGGAAAAAGAAAATGCATTAGCCAAACATTTGTATTTTACATAGTACAGAGCTATCTGGATATAAATTTGTCATCAAACAAAAGATGGAAGCAGTCTACATGATTACCTGTATTATTCAAAGGGATAAGGTGCACAGCCAGAGAAAACAAATATAAAGCATAAAAGTAGAAAAGCAATAACCCTTACTATTTTATGCTAAATTTCCCAATAAACTTCCCAGTATTCAAATATAGATGCGCAGTCACCTGGCAAGAGTGACTGCCTGCCCGATGAACCGGCAGTTGTTAAACACACAGTTTTGCTAATACTAAGACCTGAGAGGGATTTCTTCATCACACTTCATTCATGAGACACTTTTTGCAGAGGTGGATGACATCCTGACAGTAAAAACCACACAAGTATAAACATCAGCATCTTATAATTCCCTGACACGGGCTTATTATCAAAGAGACTTCAGTGAAAGGAGTCCAGTGGGAGGCCTTACCAGAAGTCAGGTTTGTAGCTCTCAGACCATCTGACTTGCATATGGACTGTATCCTCAGAAATGAAAGAGAGGTAGACACGGAAGCACCAAACATAAAAAGCCGGAGGAGGGACTTCCCTGATTGTCCAGTGGTTAAGAATCCACCTTGCAATGCAGGGGACACAGGTTTGATCCCTGGTCAGGAAACTAAGATCCCACATGCCACAGAGCAGCTAAGCCCGTGCTGTCACTCTCTGGAAGCTGTGTGCCACAACTATAGAGTCCGGGAACCACCACAACAAAAGACCCACATAATCAGTGAAGATTCCATGTGCCACAACTAGGAGCCGATGCAGCCACGTAGATAAATAAACACGAAAAAGAAGCTGGAGGAGAGGATGGGATGGTTTGAACTGAACAGAACACCGAACAGGTTTTGCATGTTGTCCTAAGAACATCAGCTTCGAACATTGTGCTGCTCTGGACGCTAAACCTCCTAAATTGAGATGTTTCTGTATCCCTTAACTTTTGCATCTTCTAGACTTGTTTTTTTTTTCTTTCAAAAGCTTTTTACCTGATGCATTACATCTACAACACAGATCACACAATCTAGAGCTTGATTAGATTCCAACTTGTATTATTCCTGATTATTTTACATTTATGTGGTTTATTTCTTAACTAGACCATAAATTAGATAAACCCTCTCATTTCCATGTGTCCTTTGGCACAGGGAATATTTGAGAGGAGGCTTTATCTGTTTATATTTTATTGAAGTATATTTGATTTACAATGTTGTTTTAGTTTCTGCTGTACAACAAGGTGATTCAGTTATATATTTATATATACTTTCATATGCTTTTCCATTATGGTTTCTCACAAGATATTGAATATAGTTCCCTGTGCCATCCAGTAGGACCTTGTTGTTTATCCATTCTATATATACTAGTTTGTATCTGCTAACCGCAAATTCCCAATCCTTCCCTCCCCCACCCTCGCTCCCCCTCGCAAGCACAAATCTGCTATGTCTGTAAATCTCTGTTTCATAGACAAGCTCATTTGAGTCATATTTTAGATTCTACATAAGTGATGTCACATTATATTTGTCTTTTTCTGACTTACTTCACTTAGTAAGATAATCCCTAGGTCCATCCATGTTGCTGCAAACGGCATTGTTTCATTCTTTCTTATGCCTGAGTAGTATCCCATTGTGTATGTGTACCACGTCGTCTTTATCCATTCCTCTGTTGATGGGCATTTAGGTTGCTTCCGTGTCTTTGCTACTGTGAGTAGTGCTGCTATGAACATAGGGGTGCATGTATCTTTTTGAGTTGTAGTTTTCTCCGGGTATATGCCCAGGAGTGAGACCACTGGATCATTTGGTAGCTTTATTTTTAGTTTCTGGAGGAACCTCCATACTGTTTTCCATGGTGGCTGCACCCATTTATTTTCCCACCAACAGTGCAGGAGGGCTCTCTTTTCTCCCAGTGGTTCTAATATGCTTGCAGCTGCCCAGCTGGGCGGGAGGGTAAACTTACTCAGATGAGTAAGCTTTAGTGGGTCTCCCATGGTTCTGCCACAGACAGGACAGGGTCTCAGCTGCTGGGGGCAGAAAGCTAGGCCTGAGCAGACCTGAAGGTTGCCAGCAGCCTCTCTGTTTCTCTCCTGGGCTGCCGGACTCTGCATTGCTTCTCCCTGTAAGTTTGCTCCTCTCTCCTCATGTGCTCCCTCTGCAGGGCCCTTGTTTCTGCTGCCCCACAGTTTGAAACAGGACATGACTCCGGCTCCCAGCGGTGCCAGCATCAGCCCTTCCTATAGCTGACCTTGCAGAGAAGCTCGCCGGTGTTCAGTGTGACTCTGGGAATGTCTTCATTTAAATTTCTAGGAGCCAGCATCTGATTAACCCAGATGAGCCTCTGCATAGATACCCCTGAGTTAGGACTTCAAACCAGGTTCAATCAACTCAGAGGTATGGTGACCACTGTAACATTCCTGGCCAGGACAGCATCAGTGGATTCTGTGATCAGGGGACAAAATTCCCCAACACAGGTGTCGGCTGAATGGCTACCACAACAAGGGGCACTGTTGGTGATTTCTGGGCCTTGGCACTTCTTAATACAGATCTGTACAGTGAGCTTGGTAAGAAAAGCAACAGCAACTAAAAGAAAAGAATTTCTGAGAGGAAACTTTTGATTCCAGTAGATAGAGAGATAACCACTCCAGTGTTCTTGCCTGGAGAATCCCAGGGACGGGGGAGCCTGGTGGGCTGCCATCTATGGGGTCGCACAGAGTCGGACACGACTGAAGCGACTTAGCAGCAGCAGCAGCAGCAGCAGCAGATAGATAGTTAGGTGATAGTCTAGCTGTGAAGCAAGTTGTCCAGAATGTGCCAGAACACATTCACAGGACTATTCAGCTGGTCATGAGAGCTGTAGACAAAAGCAACTCCATTTTCATCAGAGGCTATTTCCATTGCTTCTTTTCAAGTTGCACTGTGTCTGTATCAATCGTCATAGTTTTGTATATTTCCATTTTCCATCATGGTTTTATTTTCCATTAAACGGATTCACTCTATCATCATTTCTGCTTCTCCTAGATAAGTCAAATGGCATGCATATTTTTGTCAGCTTTTTTTTTTTTTGAACGGACAAAAAAGTGGTGGTTTGTGTTATTCTCTGTGAAGATTATCTGTTTTACCTCCATAATGAAGGGTGGCCCCTGCCCAAAACACCTCCTGAAGAGCTGTTGGCCACTGCTCGTCAAGGTGACCACATTCTCTTAGCGACTCCCAGGGAAATCCATCTGCAGGCTTAGCTGAGATAATCACACCCTCTTCTGTGTGCATGCATGCTCAGTCACATCCAACTCTTTGCGGCCCTGTGGACTGTAGCCCTCCAGGCTCCTTTGTCCATGGGATTTCCCAGGCAAGAATACTGGAATGGGTTGCCATCTCCTCCTCCAGGGGATCATCCCAATCCAGGGACTGAACCTGTGTCTCCTGCATTGCAGGCGGATTCTTTACCACTGAACCACTTGGGAAGCATACACCCTCTTCTAGAATGATCCAAATGAGGGTAATCCCATGGGGAGCACATGTCCAAAGTCACATAGAGTCAGGACAGTTACCTTCCTACTTGGGTTGATGCAGAATAATGTTAGGACTTTTTATAATGTCCTGCTTCAATCATCTCCACATAAAAGTCCTCTAAGTCCCGTGGCCTTTTCCCAACCAGCAGTAAGTCTAAGACCAATATTAATGACGACTTACTAACCATTTCTCAAGGAACACTACCCTCCACCTTTTTATTCTCAAAAACCATCATGAAGCCACTTCTAAAAGCTTTGTGTGAAAGACAAAGGCAATTTTAGCTGTGTTGCCTACTGTGACCAAATTGGAGGAGATCTGGGTTGTTGTTTTGTTTTTTATATAATACCATCTTTTGAAAGGGAAATGTTTCAAAGGCATTTATTTGTAGGAGCAGACTGATGGAAGGAGGTATTCACAAACAAAATCAAGCTACAGATGATTAGGATAGCAATTAAGTTCATAAAAAGCCAAAATACATTCTGCGTATATAAAACGGCTTAGCATTGTGCTTCGAGTAAAAGAACTGGTGTATTTCAGCCTGTGCTTATTCAAAGGTGCCCTAATGGCATTTGCACAATTTTAAGTACATAGTACATGAAAGTCTGTGAGTGGGGAAGCCTGAAAAAATGAAAGAAAATGGCATTCAGTTATCTTTTGCAGCTACAAATTCAGAAGGTCAGAAAATATCCCCAAAGTGGGCCTTTGGGCAAAATTAGTTCATGTGAGTTTTCTATTTACTTTTACCCTAAAATGGCATGGCTTCATGTGTTAGTAGCATATTAATGAGAATCAGTCACTTATTTTTTTAAAATATTTAAAATTATAAGCCTGCTAAACATTCATATTGGAGAAGGCAGTGGCACCCCAGTCCAGTACTCTTGCCTGGAAAATCCCATGGACGGAGGAGCCTGGTAGGCTGCAGTCCATGGGGCCACTAAGAGTCGGACATGACTGAGAGACTTCACTTTCACTTTTCACTTTCATGCATTGGAGAAGGAAATGGCAACCCACTCCAGTGTTCTTGCCTGGAGAACCCCAGGGAAGGGGCAGCCTGGTGGGCTGCCATCTATGGGGTCACACAGAGTCAGACACGACTGAGGTGACTTAGCAGCAAACATTCATATTGCTCTTCATTCTCAATCTCTATAGAATTGGGATTATTAGTAAAGGAAAAAATTACTAATAAAAAGTCTGCGTCCATGTTGCATAGAATTTTGTTCTGCCTAGAAGAAGCACTCTGTGTGTTTAGACTGTAGTGGAAACACACGAGTGAGCAGAAGAACAGAAGTGGGAGGCACCCCTCCACCACCCAGGACATTCTTACTCTTTGGAGGATTATTCTTTATCCCCTTTTAGTCTTCTCTCATG
Source organism: Bison bison bison (assembly GCF_000754665.1). Taxonomy (NCBI): domain Eukaryota; kingdom Metazoa; phylum Chordata; class Mammalia; order Artiodactyla; family Bovidae; genus Bison; species Bison bison. The sequence continues at coordinate 667,116 of NW_011492730.1, forward strand.
AACTTCCCAAGAAAGAAAGAATTACTGCTCTCAGATTTTCTTGCTTCTTCTGATCCCTAAATCTATTCCCTAACTCTCATGCTCAGTTGCTCAGTCGTGTCCAACTCTTTGTGACCCCATGGACTGTAGCCTGCCAGGTTCCTCTATCCATGGAATTTTTCAGGCAAGAATACCAGAGTGGGTTGCCATTTCCTCCTTCAGGGGATCTTCCCAACCTGGGGATCGAACCTGTGTCTCTTGTGTCTCCTGCATTGGCAGGTGGGTGCTTTACCACCGAGCCATCTGAGAAGCATTCTCTCACTACAGGCAGAGAAATCCCTAGTATACGCGCAGCTGTATCACTGCCTGGTTTAAACTGCGCTCATGGGTGACCACCACGAGCAGAGTCAAGTCCTTCCTATTATAGCAGAGCTGACAAAAATTCTCCAGGAGTCAGCCCTAACCACCCTTGTCACTTAGGACTTGGTTCAGATGCAAGGGTCAGAAAACACATCACAGTGGTGTGGACAAAGATCCAGGTCCATTCCTTCCCCATAAACAAGATGCAGGGGTACACGTCCAGGCTGACAGACACTCTGTTCTGGCGGGGCCCATTGTCTTGGGCTGCTCCCATCCTCAGACTCTCACTTCCACCTCATGGACCAAGATCAGTCCTTAGCCAAGCCTGAAGTCTGAATTCCAGCTGAGAAAGGGGGTAAAGAAGGTATGTCCTTCACTTAAGAGTCATTTTCCAGAAACTGCACCTGCCATTTTCAATTATACTCCATTAGCCAGAATTAGTCACTTGTGTGCATCTAGAGAGACTGGGAAGCAAGTCACTAGTTGGGGACAGGTTTTACTCTCAGTAAGAGAATTCCTTCTTTCTCTTCCGTTGACTGTTATAACCTGGCATGGGCAGGTCACCTGTAAAATGGGGAGAGGCAAAAAAGTGACTTGACCCTGAGATAATTCATGGAGGTTTTGTCTTCCCAGCATCTCCCCAAATTAGAACACAGTGCTCCCCCCTTCCTGGGCAGGTCCCCCACGCTGTCCTTTCTAAGGCAAGTTGTGATTGCCCAGCTGTCAGTCCTCATTGAAAGAGAGAGTAGACACCCTTCGGGTGGATCCTCTCTCTGTATGTAAAGAAAAACCAAAGCACAGCAGCTCTAAATAAAGACATGCACAGAAATCAAAGTAAGAACTTGCCAGCTTTGTGAGACTGTTTTCCATCCAGTCAGCATCTTCTAACATGTAGTTTGTTTGTTTTTTCCTTGGTGCTAATAAATTACCTGCCTTGAGAATTTCCTTTACCTGTGCTGGATCGTTCCTGCTTTAGTCATCATCTGGACAGCAATGCTTCTGCCCCAGGTGTGAGAGAAGCATTGTTTCTCACACCCAGAGCTCACCTTACGGTAGCCAATACAGTCAACACATTTTCCAAGCCAGCGATGAGGGCCTGTCGTCTGATGGTAAAATCGTACTTAGGAGGACAACAAAACATCATTTTGAAGTCATAGTGAACAAGGCAAAAATGAGGGATGATCACCGTCGTCATAGAAACCCTTACAGAGGCACATTGACTCACATTCTCCATCCTGGCTCAGAGAGGAAGGCACGAAAGACAATTTCCCTTTCTATTTTCAGCAATCTTTTACAGCCCCTTAAAACTTAATTCCAGGGCTAATTTTTCCAAGAATGCAGAGGGTAATGAGCATTGTTATTTATCTTTTTTCATGACTAGGTCACATCTCTCTCAGCATTAGTGATTTGCTGGTTGCATTTGGTCATCTGCAGCAGCAAACACTGAGCCCTGCATGGGAAGGATGCTTGGTTAATTCTTCCTGGGGATGGTGTTAGTCACACATGGGCTGGAGCAAGTGAAGTCCAGGTTGCCACTTACAAATATGAATTAGGACAGAGAAATAAAGAAGTGGCAGAAAGAAGTAGGCTTGGAATAGAATTCATGAGTAAGAAAAGAAGAAGACAAAGAATGAGGGGTGAAAGAGCAGGACCCCCATGGTAGGTATCACAACCATTATTTAGCCATTGAGGGTTTTAGATCATCTCCCTCATTCATCGAGAAGTCACTGAATGTGTTGCTGTAATTTATAATCACTAATTAATCGATTTTCCTTTTTAAAAGACAAGAGACTAAAAGAGACTGTAAGATTTTTCCCTTAGAAAGGTTAGGGTATTAAGTCATTTATCTGGTCTTAACCAGAAAGATAGATGGAGCATTTAGAAATGTTTATGATCATTTATTATCATATTTCATATATCACAGAGGAAAAGGATCAAGATCTCAATATCTTTTTACAGACATTAAGAAGAATGAAAGTTAACTTATTTTCCTTGATTCAATGTATTACTCTTTATGAAAATATAAGTGCTTGTCACCAGGCTGAAAATAGCCCACTTAAATTTTAGTAAAAAATCACACTGTGCATGTTTAACTTACCAAAATAATCATCGGTTACGTCATTGAACAAATTCATCATTAATGGCCTTAAAAAGGCTCTTTGTTGGCTCTGTGTGTCCTCAGGCAACATCATCTCACATGAAATGCCATTCACAAATTAAAGATAATTACATAAATATTGAACACATGATTTCAAATAATCTCCATTTTGGAGTGAATATGTATAATTCATGTTTTTGGCTCTTGCCAGATTCACATTTTATTTAGCAAAAAATATCCACCCAAGACCCAGCTGCTTCAGAAGGAAAGATTGAAGCATTATTTCATATTATTTCATATATTGAGTTATATTATGTGGAATCATAAGATTTATTATGTGACCATAACCCAACTGGCTTCCTATTTTTGTCTTTTATTTTTAAGTCTATATTTAAAAGACAAAAATGTCCTCAATGAGACCTGTTTTATATAGAGAAACTTCCTCATGAAGCGGATTTTTCAACCTAAATTAGTTTGTGCCACAGTTTTGCTAAAAATGTGTATTTAATCTTCTGTATCCCTCCTTGCCACAGCCTACTCTTGGGATCATAACTTTGTATAAAGTAGTCCCGAGGTATTTTATGTTAAAATTCCCCTTATATTAGCTCCTCGGTGGGCAAGTTTTCATTTACAGGCTCTTCCTGAACCAGTCTTTCTTTCCCTCTTTGTCTCTTCAGGTGTCATTTGCTTTCTCTTCTTTAAACAGATTGTCTTCTGTGTAGACATTCTGTAGTCAGCAGACCAGGTAAACTCCCAGATTTTAACCTCAAAGCAGGGAGAACTTTAAGAGTGAGATATTCATTGATGGGACATGGAGAGGCAGAAGTTGAAGGTAAACAAGCAGCATAAGAAACATGCACCCACATGCCTCCTGCCTCACCTGGAAAACCACTGGTCTCTAAAATGCCCATAAGATGGTGCCTTCCTTCCTTCCTTCCTTGGCCGCTTCCTTTTCAAACACAATAGGTGTGACTTGAACCACAGGATGAACCACCCTGGGAGATTTTTCAGTGATGCATTATTTCATTAACTACTTTACTGAGTTCCCACCAGCAGCCAAGCACTCTGCTGGCCACTGAATGCATAAAACATAACCTCTGCCCTCAAGAAGCTCCTAGTTTGATAGACTGAGCAATTTCGAAAGACTCCAGTGATTAAAACCTCTCATCAACTTCATTCAATTAATCCAGAAACAGAGAGACTAGGAGGAGAAAAGGAGCTTCATAAAGCACAGTTAGAGATTTTCAACAGTTGGGCTCCCACATACAGCATATCCCATGGAACTGACAAGTCCTGATCCCTCAAGACTCCATGTTTTTCTTCATTAGGCTATACATGGGTGTTCTGTTTTGTTTTACAGGATTTTTTTTTTTTTTTTTTTTACAATTAAACCAATTATCTCTCCCTGTCTATCTAAAATTACATTTGTGATTTTTTGGAAAGTCACATTGGCCTTTCTGGACAACTCTCCATATGATAATTTTTGTATTATAGAAAGCTTTATTAAAAACAAACAAACAAGACTGTCAGGAGGAACGCATTCAACTACTGATGAACTCACTCTGCTGCTGCTGCTGCTAAGTCGCTTCAGTCGTGTCCGACTATGTGTGACCCCATAGACGGCAGCCCACTAGGCTCCTCTGTCCCTGGATTCACTCTACTAGAGTCCAAAGGAAGTACTCTGCCCAGAAGAACAGCAGCTTCTGGTCTTTTTTTTTTTAATTTTATTTTTAAACTTTACATAATTGTATTAGTTTTGCCAAATATCAAAATGAATCCACCACAGGTATACATGTGCTCCCCATCCTGAACCCTCCTCCCTCCTCCCTCCCCATACCATCCCTCTGGGTCGTCCCAGTGCACTAGCCCCAAGCATCCAGTATCGTGCATCGAACCTGGACTGGCATCTCGTTTCATACATGATATTTTACATGTTTCAATGCCATTCTCCCAAATCTTCCCACCCTCTCCCTCTCCCACAGAGTCCATAAGACTGTTCTATACATCAGTGTCTCTTTTGCTGTCTCGTACACAGGGTTATTGTTACCATCTTTCTAAATTCCATATATATGCGTTAGTATACTGTATTGGTGTTTTTCCTTCTGGCTTACTTCACTCTGTATAATAGGCTCCAGTTTCATCCACCTCATTAGAACTGATTCAATTGTATTCTTTTTAATGGCTGAGTAATACTCCATTGTGTATATGTACCACTGCTTTCTTATCCATTCATCTGCTGATGGACATCTAGGTTGCTTCCATGTCCTGGCTATTATAAACAGTGCTGCGATGAACATTGGGGTACATATGTCTCTTTCCCTTCTGGTTTCCTCAGTGTGAATGCCCAGCAGTGGGACTGCTGGATCATAAGGCAGCTTCTGGTCTTGAAGGAAGGGGAAGGCTTGGGATGACTGCGTTTCACTCAGCTGCATCTGTAGGAGTTATTTCTCTCCCAGGCACACCCGACCCTTGGGTTCAGGCCCTTCATGTTTCCTCAGGAATGTTTCCTCAGGAATGTTTCAAGAGTCTTTCCTTTGTCCATCTTGCCATAGCTTGTAAATATTTACCATGAACTCTTAAACCAGCAAAAGGAGATGTCCTGATAGTCAAATGAGCTGATTCAAGCTTATTTGTTCTTCATCTGCTCTCAGTTTGTAGACAAGAAACTCTTAATTCTCTGATGACAGAAATACATGGGCAGGTTTTCTCTACAGCTCTGATGTCTTTGCCCTACCATTAGTTTTTCCAATTCTAATTACCATGGGAAAGCGGGGATTGTTTGCTGTAATTGTCACCATGGCATTCTAATGGGAAAGTATGTGAAAGAAGATAACAGAAATATATCCTAAAGTTGGCACCCCACTCCAGTACTTTTGCCTGGAAAATCCCATGGACGGAGGAGCCTGGTAGGCGGCAGTCCATGGGGTCGCTAAGAGTCGGACATGACTGAGCGACTTCACTTTCACTTTTCACTTTCACGCATTGGATAAGGAAATGGCAACCCACTCCAGTGTTCTTGCCTGGAGAATCCCAGGGACGGGGGAGCCTGGTGGGCTGCCGTCTCTGGGGTCACACAGAGTTGGACACAACTGAAGTGACTTAGCAGCAGCAGCCTCTTTTACTTACGTTTTCCACTCACATATATGGAGTGCTTGTGTGTCTATATGGCCCAACTGGTATGAGGTGAAGTGAAAGTAAAAGTGTTAGTTGCTCAGCTGTGTGAGACACCGTGGACTGGAGCCCAAACAGGCTCCTCTAGCCATGGAATTCTCCAGGCAAAAATACTGGAGTGGGCAGCCATTCCCTTCTCCAGGGGATCTTCCCAACCCAGGGGTTGAACCCAGGTCTCCTTCTTTGCAGGTGGATTCTTTACCACTGAGCCACCAGGGAAGCCCCTGGTATGAGGTAGGGAGATGTACAGGTGACTGAGAAGTAAACTAACCTCAGGGAGCTTGAGCTAGTGGGGAAAACATGGGACAAAGCATTCCAGAGGAGCTGGAGAGTATGCAGCACACGCTCTGCAAGCACAGAACTAATTCTCTCTGTAAGGGGGGCCAGCAAAAGCCTCCCAGAGAAACTGAGCCCTTGTGGTCTGCTGGCCTGATGACTAACATACAGTTAAGAATAAAAACAGAGCAGCAGGGGAGATATACAGTTATTAGAACCCTGGAGGGAGGGGAAGTTTTTCTCCTAAATCATTTAAAAATAATTTAACATTTTTATAGTTTCTTTTCTGGGTTAACTAGCTTTCACCCTGTCTCTCCTATGTGACTGGGGGTGGGGGGGTGCTGGTCTTTGCCAAGATATAGAGGTAATAGGGCTTTTCCATCAATGCATTAAAGCTCCTTTTAGGGAGAGTCAATGAGGCTCAGGTGGTGAAGAATCTGCCTGCAATGCAGGAGACACAGGTTCAACCCTTGGGGCAGGAAGATTCCATGGAAGAGGAAATGGCAACCCTCTCCAGTATTCTTGCCCCGGAAATCCCATGAACAGAGGAGCCTGGCGGGCTACCGTCCACAGGGTTGCAAAGAATCCAACAGGACTGAGGGACTACACTTTGACTTTTCCTGAGTTCTTCTGCCAGAAAACCAACTCAGTAGCAGATGCATGGGGAAAGAGCACTATCTATTTACCAAGGGAAGAGTTAACCACTGTCCCCCTCTCCTTCATTTTCCCAGGTCCTTGCGGGAGACGGGTCTGGAACCACACCCCCGGGTGTCCATGACCCCCGCGGCTTTGCCCCGTCAGCGATGAAAGGGTTATCGGGCAGCCGCAGCCATCACCACGGAGTCACCTGCGATCCAGCCTGTGACTCGCTGTCGCACCACGCGGACCGCAAGC
>NW_011492730.1:674244-686969 GCF_000754665.1 Bison bison bison
CGGACGAGACGCAGACCGTGAGGTACGGCAAGCGCAGCAAAAGCAAGGAGCGGCGCCCGGAGCCCAAGCCGCGCAACAACACATCCCCTGGCTGGTGGAGTTCTGACGACAACCTCGACGGCGACATGTGTATCTACCACTCCCCCTCGGGTGTGATGACCATGGGCAGGTGCCCCGACCGCTCGGCCTCTCAGTACTTTATGGAGGCCTACAACACCATCAGCGAGCAGGCGGTGAAGGCCTCCCGGAGTAACAACGACGTCAAGTGCTCCACCTGCGCCAACCTGCCCGTCACCCTAGATGCACCACTGCTCAAGAAGAGTGCCTGGTCCTCCACGCTGACCGTGAGTCGAGCCCGAGAGGTTTACCAGAAAGCCTCGGTCAACATGGACCAGGCCATGGTGAAGTCAGAGTCGTGTCAACAAGAACGTTCCTGCCAGTACCTTCAGGTACCATTTATATGGAGGGATGGGTGCTTAGAAGTTGTACCAGCTGATTGTATGGTATTTTCCCCTGGGGCCTAGTCTTGGCTCTACTGTGAATTCTCTGTGTGAACCTGAGCAAATTATTTAGCATTTTGGGGGCTGAGGGCTCCTATCAGGAAACAGGCCTGCTAGCAACCTCATCCAGTTATCTTGAGATACTGGATATAAAAGTGCTTTGAAAAGCACGCCTACAAAAAGGCAAGGAGTTATTAATGTTTTGTGTTCCTCTTTTGTCTGAGGGATTGGAGGACAAGGAGGGGAGAAAAGGGGAGTGTACACAGAATTGTAAAATAAAGCCACCTTTTTTACAAAAGTCAACAATGATCTTTGGAATTCTGGAAAGAGTTTAATTAGTTCTATTCAGGGCTTTTTGTTATTATTATTTAAGATTCTGCCCCAAGCTGTTAGTTTGGAAAAATTGATCAACATCTTCACCATTGCAATTTTCACACCACAGCGAAGCTAATCACACCCCCACCTAAGTCCTCATCCCCCAGAGCACAGGGAGTTGGGGTGATGCCCTGCACCCTGAGGAGGTGGAGATGGAGCCAGTTTGGGGACCTGACAAGTACAGCTACAGGGACTCAGGACAACAGAGAAGAGGAGGAAAAGAAGGGGAAGCATCTGCGCAATAAAATACAATTAGTGTCAGTATGTAAATCCCACACACGCAGCCCAAGGCCGCTCCTCCCCTCTGCAGACTCCTGTTTTTCCTACTGCCCTCCAATCCACTGAAACCAGATTTCACCTGGATAAAAATATCAGGGGAAGAGTTCCTTTCTTCCCTACTGCCTCCCTTTAGATTCATCATTTTTACTGAGACACAGCGTTTCATAAGAGGGATCCTCACATTTTTCCTTTTCAAAGTGTAGGTTTTCTCTTCCTAGCCCTCCCTTCCTAGCCTTGTCTGTTTTAAAAAAGGTTTTACTGGAATATAAAATCATGACATAATCATTTCCCACTCTTAAGAATAAATGCAAGGAAAAGTCTTCCACCAAGACATTCATCTTTTTGGCTCTCTTTGGATCTCTTCTGACAAAGCTGACTCCCTTGGGAATGCTGCTACCAAGTTCTGAAAATATTCCAGACTGGCAGTCACTGGGTAGGGACAGTGCCAGACCCATCCCCAGACTTCAGAAGAGGCCACCATGGTGTGGATAGTTTTCACAAAGAACACAATATTTCCTACTGAAGGTGGCATCATTTAATTTACTATAAGGTTGTCCTCAGTTGCTCAGTCGTGCCAACTCTCTGGACCACATGGACTGGAGCCCACCAGGCTCCTCTCTCCATGGCACTTTCCAGGCAAGAATACTGGAATGAGTAGCCATTTCCTACTCCAGGGATCTTCCCAACCCAAGGAGCAAACCCATGTTTGGCAGGCATATTCTTTACCACTGCGCCACCTGGGAAGCCCTAAAAGGTTGTTACACATGTTAATTAAGTGATCAAGAATCCCTAACAGAAGGTTAAAACTAAAGGGATCATCTAACCAAACCTCTTCATTCAGAATATAAAAAGCTAGACTCAAAGAAAGGTAAAGGCCTTATAAGTCACACTGTTAATGTATGGCAGAGGTAAGACCAGAACTCAAGACTCTTAGTTCATAGAAAAGACCATTGTAAATATTACAACTGAAAGCCTTAGAAATTCTTTAACCACATAAATCTCATCCACTACTGAGAATAAAATATTTTGATAAGGTATCTGTCTTGAAAAAGGATGTGTAATGAGACAGAAAACCTAGAAGAGGATACATTTTTGTCTATGAAGGTTCTGTGACTAATGGCAAAAACAAAATAAATTTAATTTAAAAAACTGAACCATAATCAGTAGTGATAAGATCAGATAAGAAATATCAAATTAAAGCGTTTCCCTGGTGGCTCAGCAGAAAGAATTCACCTGCCAATGCAGGAGATGTGGGTTCAATCCCTGGGTCAGTAAGATCCCCTGGAGAAGGAAATGGCAACCCGTTCCAGTATTCTTGCTTGGGAAATCCCATCAACTTTGGAGCCTGGTGGGCTACAGTCTGTGGGGTCACAAAGAAGTGGACATGACTGAGCCAGCACAGCATTCTGCACAAGACTTTCAAACTGAAAAAAAAATTTTTATATATCAGTGTGGGGACATAGTAAATGCAGTGTACTCTCCCCAACCAGTATGCTAAGATGAGTTCCTCTAAAGAAAAGGAAGAAGCTGGACATTCACATGGGGGAGGAGGAATGGGACACTCCTAAGAACTGGAATCCTCTCTAGCTCTCTTCTTGCTTTACAGGGAAAGGAGAATCTATGTCCTGCAGAAGCTCCTCTTAGGAAGATAGATTTAGCCAGCACCTGTCAGCTCCCATAGAATAATTTCACTTGTAAACTCATTCTTAGAAGCAAATTTGGGAACATAGAGGGGTTTGTTTCCTAGTCATATTGCTTTGTGAAAAAGTGAAAGTGCTAGTTGCTCAGTCATGTCTGACTCTTTGAGACCCCACGGACTGTAGCCCACCAGGCTCCTCTGTCCATGGGATTCTTCATACAAGAATACTGGAGTGAGTTGCCATTTCCTTCTGCAGGGGATCTTCCCAACCCAGGGATTGAACAGGATCCTCCTGCATTGCAGCCAGATTCTCTGAGCCACCAAGAAAGCCCCAATTACAAACTAATATTGAAACTGGATGTTCAGATGTGTTCAATTTCAGTGTCAGAAAGTTTAGTGGACAAAGCATTGAACTTTAAATAAGAGGGTTTATGTTTTAGTCCCTATTGGCCACTAACTAGTTGGTGATCACTAACTAGTGATACAGCTGAGAACCATCATTTCAGCTCTCCAAAGTCTCTTTCTTCTACTATAAAGTGAGGCACTTGGTTGAGAAGGTCTGGGATCTCAGTCCACATCTTCAGACACCTCAGTTACAAATGCAAAGCACTAATGAGAGCTGTTTTCAAGAGTTGTAAAGGCCTGGAGCTACCATTTATTAAATGCTTGAAGTAGATGCTTTTCCAGTGATATCTAATTTGCTCTTTGAAATTCTTATGAAGTATTTTACAGTTAAAGGAACTGCGATTTAGTAAATTAGATTAAGTCACTTGCCCAAGGACAAACAGCCAGTACATGGCAACATGGAGGGTCTAACCTGATTCATCTACCTTCAAACCTGGATTTCCCCATTAATCATGGCTGATTCCTGCCCAGACCAAATATAACACAGAGGGAAGAAGCAGCATATACCCTCTGCCTGTTATGTAACAGAAATCATAGAGTATCCATTTAGTACCCAAAACACCTTTATAAAATTAGTATTAATATTACTATTTACTCCAGTTTTATGGATGACAAACCTGAGGCACAAAAGATGGAATTCTGTCTTCAGGAACTCATGGGTAGTAATTGAGACAGCTAAGACTTGAGTGCAGATCAGTCTGAGTCTATAAAGTGCTTCAGAAATAGAAACAAATGCATTTTTCTCATTTTAATATTTGTTCTATTCTGCAGCAAAGGTATGCATTCACCTGCCCTCCTCTGTTCGCACATGGTTAAGAATGCGTGTCCGTGAAATGTGACCCAGCTCAGATGAATGGCTGAAATGTTCCTAATTTGATTCCAGACTGAACACAGGTTAATATTCACCAATAATAGAATTCTAAATACTAAAAAGTTCTCTCTATATTGAATTATCACTCAGAAATTATTTAACTTCGGTCATTGCCATGATTATATAGAAAATGAGAGGTCTGTAGGTGTCTAGCCTCCGTCTGACACTGATTTAGAAAGAAAATACTGTAGCTTGAAATTATTGTAAGTTCCAGTTAATATAGTCAGTTGCTTAGATGTGCTGCCTCACAAGCTGTCTGTGGTTGATTTAAAAAAGACTCCCTTTTTTCCCCCAATATTGTTATTTTTAAATGTCAAGAATCAGATGTCTGCTGTTTAGAACTATTGTACGGCTGCCAGTGACTGTCTGTATCAGAATTTGGAGCAGGGACATGGATCTGAAGACATTAAAACTGTTTAATTCTCAGTTGAGATGTGGTTGGCTTTTGTACATTTGGAATAGAGCATTTATGGCACATCTCAGGGTAAGTGCTAATCGTTAAGGAAGGGGGTCAGAGGAGTAGAGGGAGTTTTGGTTGTTGATTTGTTTTTGCTTTAAGAAAACAGAATTCTTGATTCTGTAAATGCCTCTTTATGTAAAACGTTGCATGTTGAATGACTGGCATAATAAGCTATTCAGGAGAGCAAGATTTTAGATTTCCAACTGTTAGCCTAAAAAAAAAAAAAAACCTTCAAATTGTGTATTTTTGCATTCATCCAGCAGCAGAAACAGGAAAAAGGAAACAAAACGACTCTCCGGTAAAGTAGAGAGAGAGAGACACAGGGGGAGAGAGAGAGAGGGAGAGAACGCACACGAGACAGACAAGAAAGCCAGCACGCTCAGAGATGAAATTTTAGGAGAACAAAATGATCGACCTTTTTAAGGCTGAGTGGGTTTCTTCAGTTTGTGTGCAAGTTTCAAGAAATGGAAGGATTGACCAGGTCTGAGTACAACTCTTTTATTACTATGTATTTGGTGAGAGTGTGTTGTTGGTTCAAGTGGTTTTTTCCTTTTGGTGGTGGTGGTGGTGAGTAGTTTTTGTTGTTATTTTATTTGTTCTCTAAACAATAGCTAGTCCAACTGAAAGGGCTAAGTACGGATGTGTGTACAGATGGTAAGAAAGCAGGTAGAGACATCAGATACCCACACATCTGTGTCTCCAGGAGGCTTCATGAAATCTTTAATTGACAGATGATCGCAGGTGCTAGGTGCCATGAGAGGATGTTGTGTGTCTGGTGGTTGAAATGTGATCTGTGGTTTTCTTTGACAAGAATGGTGAATGCTTAACTGTTCCTTTGCAAAATTAAAATTTCTGGATGGTTGGGGGTTTTGTGGATTTTCTTGTGACTTTTTTTCCCTGTTGGTTAAATAAGACTCCACAAAAGATCACTGAAGAGTCATTCATAACAGACATGAACCCAGGACTATTTTTTTCAATGCAGGTACAACTATTTTTCAAAATGCTGTTCAAGACTATGTCAGTCTCTGCCCAGTGGGGTTTTCTGTCCCCTCTGAGGTTTTCCTTCCTCTTGTTTTAGAACAATTTAAATTTTGTGAAGTCAGTTTTTAAAACCTACTTTAGATGAAATGTGTGACTGCTGAGCAATTCTACTAGTGACTTTGGTTACTGCAATGTTTCCTTGCTGCCTTAAAAAAAAAAAAATGAACTAGGTAGATGATTTTCTTTATTTTCAATTTAAATTGCCTCAATAATCCAGCAAAAAAGGGGTGGGGTGGTTCAAAATTCTTGAATGTATTTTCTATTTGGCTTGTACAGTCTTCTCCCTATTTTTCCCTGGTCTTAGTAGAGATGTCCCTGTTTCTTGATATAATAGAAAAATGAGGTTACTTCTGCCTGATCTTAACTTTTCACGTAGAATCAGTGGTGGTTCTTTCTCTGATTCTCTGTAATTCTCGATGTTGCCCACATCTCAGTATTGGGGCTGGGGGTGTGGACAGTTGACAAAACTCTGTGAGAAAGCAGAGGTTCAGAGTGAGTGGTAGGAAAAGAAAGATTGAAAAGAAATAGGAAAGCCTTCTTGAAAGTTGTTAAACTTTCCTATTCTTGGTCTGCAATTTGCATTATTCTAAAGACATTTTCAGCAGCACCAAAAGTCCTTAGTTAGCCACAGTCAAAGTTCTTCCCACACAGGCTTTCACATCCCTCAGAATCCAGTCTACTCACGGGAGGTCTAGCATTGGTTAGCAGAGTAAAAGACAACAACTAGCCTGGATCTCTTAGTGGCCAGAGGATTTATCTCCTCCTTCTCTCTTCTCCTTAGAGCACAGTTTGATCAGTTGCAAATTAAATTCAGGAGCCAGGGTAAACATTTACCATTCAGTAAAGAAAGACTCATCCATAATCTCTGGTCCATTTGAGATCATGCCTTTACACAACCTAACACAAACAATGACTTACAAATCGTAGAACACATTGGTTTTTTTGTTTTGTTTTTTGCTTGAAGTGTTATTTTGTTGTGTTGTCATTTAGTTGTGTCTGACTCTTTTGTGACCCCCAGGCTCCTCTTTCCATGGGTTTTTCCCAGGCAAGAATACTGGAGTGGGTTGCCATTTCCTTCTCCAGGGGATTTTCCCATCCTAGGGATTGAACCCAGGTCTCCTGAATTGACAGGAGGATTCTTTACCACTGAGGTACCAGGGAAGCCCCTGAGGTATTACAAGGGCTGCTAAACATATATGCAGTTTTGCCAGGCTGGCTTTGACTCGGTGACTAGATTAGGGTTTTTGCCACTTTGGTTTTAGGCTCAAAAAGCAACAACCTCTGTGTTGTAGATTTACTGTGCTTATTGATGTGAGCTGAACCATGGAGAAATTCCAGCTTTATTGTTCTAAACAGTTGAAATCAGAAACTTCATGTGGTTCAAACTACAATACCTCTGAACAGTCAGATTTTTTTTTTTTTCCTGTCACTTGCCAGGATAACTTCATAGAGAAATAAAACTTGGCCTTTTCAGGTCAAATCAGGTTACTATTACTGTGATGCAATAGAAGTTATATGATCTTACTATGATTATGTTACTTATTTGAAATTTTGAACCCGTAACTTTTCCTGTTGGATAAAAATAAAATGCATGTCGGACTTCACATCAAGCGTTCATTTATCTGCTTCTCAAACCATCTTTCCTCCTCCCCCACCTGCAGGCTGTGTTCCTATTAACTGTTATTTGGAACACGTTAGGACATAGGAAAAATCATGTTACTCTATTTTTATAAGTGCATATTAATAAACTCTTAGACCAAAACCATGGTAAGGGAGTGCTTTAATTTTTTCAGTAAATGATTTATTCTCCTTCAACCCAGTCCAGTTTGCAGCTAAAAGGTAAAGATAAAGAGCTAATTACTATTTACTGTCCCACAAACGGTGTAAGAGGGTTCCCTTTTCTCCATACTCTCTCCGACATTTATTGTTTGTAGCTTTTTGGTGATGGCCATTCTGACCTGTGTGAGGTGATACTTCATTGTAGCATTTCTCTAATAATTATTGGTGTTGAGCATCTCCCAGCATCACCCATCGGATGGTAGCGCCCAGTCAATGGACATGAGTTTTAGCAAACTCCAGGAGAAACTGAAGGACAGGGAAGCCTGGCGTGCTGCAGTCCATGGGGTCACAAAGAGTCAGACATGACTTAGGGACTGAACAACAATGAAAACCTACTGTAGAGCACAGAGAACTCCACTCAGTGCTTTGTGGTGACCTCAGTGGGAAGGAAATCCAAAAAAGAGAGGATATAGGTATACACATAGCTGGCTCACTTTGCTGTACACCAGAAACTAACCCAACATTGTAAGGCAACTGTATATTTCATACTCCAATAAAAGAAAAACAGCGAATTACTTTTAAACAATTAGCAAAGGAAAAGGAGGGATCAGAGTGTAAGGAGACACTCAGCTCACTCCTTCATTGACCATGGCCAATTTCTTTTTTATACTGTTTTTTAACACTTTGATTTCTTGGAGAACACATGACCAAGGAAAGACCTCTTCTGATGCTCTGATCTTTTAAATTTAAGAACATATACAACTATATTTTTTAAATTGGGACTTTTTTTACTATTTGTTAGAATTTAGCAAAATACCCTGCCTTGTTTCCATTTCTAAAATAAAGCGACTTCTAATTACATTCACAAAATGAGTTTTCTAGATAAGCTTTGGAGAAGGCAATGGCACCCCATTCCACTACTCTTGCCTGGAAAATCCCATGGATGGAGGAGCCTGGTAGGGTGCAGTCCATAAGAGTCAGACATGACTGAGCGACTTCACTTTCACTTTTCACTTTCATGCATTGGAAAAGGAAATGGCAACCCACTCCAGTGTTCTTGCCTAGAGAATCCCAGGGACAGGGGAGCCTGGTGGGCTGCCGTCTATGGGGTTGCACAGAGTCGGACACTACTGAAGCAACTTAGCAGCAGCAGCAGATAAGCATATCTTTTTTTTTTATGTACCTTAAAGTCACTCTTCTCTGTCCATTGAAGCTTATACTCTTTGTTCTCCCAGAATTTGGAAACTTCCTACAAAATTCAGGCGGGGACTATCACAGAGCCATCCAGGAAGTAGAGCTGTGTGGAGTCTAGGATTACTATATGTTGTATGCATGTGTCTAGGTCCATATAGACACGTTATATCTGCATAGGCATTCCTGTAGCCATACTAATAAAGCATGCATTCATGCATATGCTTTCTTCCATCTCTGATTCATGACATAAGATCTGTTTCAAGTGTACCATTTCACAAAAGCAGAATGACTTTAAAGTGGGGAAACAAACTTTTCATGCATCCCACTAGAAAACTCCTTACCTCCCTCTTACAAGGAGTACGTTAAATCTCAGACCAGCAGTATAAACAAGTCCGAGGTGTCCTGCTTCCCTGGGATAAGGATAAACACCTTTCATACAGAGAGTCATCCAATAACAATGACAGGAAATGACTTCTGTTCCTCTCGTGTTTTTTATCCAACGTTAATTACATACTTTCAGGATTGTCTAACTCCTCCCTGATTTTACTCTCCAGGTCTCTAAAATATGAAGGTGTGTAATGAGAGACCCAGGAAGGTTTTATTTATTTATTTTTCAGAAAAATGACAGTTTTACAATAGTATTCCCAAAGCTCCTCACTGGAAGGCCTCACTGGTATTCCCTCTCATTCACAAAATCCTCCCTGGAAGGTGGGCATAGCATCTTTCCACCTCCCTATTTCTCACCTAATAATCCCCTTATGGAAGAATTATTTGCAGTTACTTAGTCCAACCCACTCCTTCTAAAAGTGGGGAAAATAAACCCTAAGGAGATGCCTTGACTAACACATATTAGTCACCTCATGAGCAGCAGGCTGAGCCTAGCAGACTCACTGCCCTGCTGCTGCCCATTAAGTCTTTCATATCTGTGTAAACCTTTAAGGCGCGTTTCAGAGGCCAGCTTATCCTTTCTTACTCCATCCATTTAAGGCAGTGAGGTCAAGGCACAAAGGGGCCAAGACCTAATCTGAAAGTTAGATTTGAAGCATGGCTGTTTCTTTAAAAGTTCACAAGTGATAAAGACAGTTGTTAACTAAATAATTACCTGCAATCTGTAACTCTGTGGTTACACATGGCAGGGTAGGATTTTTAATGTCTAAATAAAAGAAATGGGTATTTTTGTTCCTGTTATCCCTGTCCATCTCTCCTGCATCCCGATGGTTTTATTAGGAGGAAATCCTGTACCAACAAAGGGAATAGCATACACTCAGAGCCCTGGGACTGGGTTGTAAGGGCAACACACTTCTCTCTGGCATCTCCCATTGTCTTGGCGGCCAGTCCTCTTACCTCTCACCTCACTTTCCTAGAATAAAGATCGTAAGCATAGCTGAAACTGTATTTTCCAAAGTAATGCGTGTGTGTGTGTGTAATATGTGACGCATAGTAGAGAATATATAGGATTAATGAGGCCAAGTATATTAAATCAGAGTAACTCTAGAAAATGTGAAAGAAATAATACATAGGAGACATCAAAGGCTCCAGGTTGATCTCTTGGTCGTTGCTTTTGATGGTCAAAAGTGAGCCAGTGTAAAGAAGATCTAGCTCTGAAGTTGGAAGTGCTGTGCGGAGCATTATCTAGTGGCATCCGTATAGGTAAACAGTAGCACAACGATGCCGAATTTCCCTGCATGTGCAGAGTCATATACATGTGTGGCCACGTACTCTGTCGTTGAATATTTAGGCAACTGATCCTTAGGTTTGTGTGCACAAGTATCACCTTGAGGATGTCTATAAAATGAGGATTTGTGGCATCAATCCAAGAGCTTCTGATTCTGTTACTCTGGGAAGAATCCAGGGCAGAGGTCCACCTAAGAACCACCCTTCTACCCATACTCTAGAACTAGCAGACCAGATTCATCTTTGTACATACTGAAGGGGGCAGTAGAGTCTAACAAATGAAAACATGGACTTTAATGTTGCCACGGACTTCCCACAGGACTCTGGGCTCCCTCTACTTAGTACCTCCATTTTTAGATCTGCAAAATGGACATAATGATGACTTTTGTGTTTGCTGGGGTCATAGAAAAATATTTCAGATTTGTGGAAAAAGTAAAAAATACAGTGTGAAACGTTTTGAGTTTTCATATCCTCAGCTGTTAACGTCCTTTGTTGCTTCTTCACCTGCTTCATGTACCACTTTTTCTTTTCCATATTGCTTGACTGAACTTTCATTAAACCAAGGTTAGCATGAACATATCTGATTCTGTGGGAAAGAAAAGCAGTTTCCCAAAGTCGGATGACAAGTCCATCACTGGGTAGATTTAAGGCTTCCTGCCCCAAATGCCAGCTAAACACATAAAGCTTTTGTTTGCAGATGAAAAGATCGCAAAGGGTACATCTTTTGACAGCTCAGCTTCTGTCAGTCAGGTTTCCCCATGGCTCCATGTTTGCTGATAGAACACAATTTTTCTGTTGTTCTATCTCCTCAAGCTTTCATGTATGTTTAAACAAAACCTACTTTTGTTTTCAGATCTTAAGTCTGTCAAGACCCTGCTGCCTCACTACAGGCAGCTTTGGTTAGTCCACAGGGCAAGTTTACTTAACAGCAACAAAGGATGAGATAGTTGGATGATATCACCAAGTCAGTGGACATGAGTTTGAGCAAACTCTGGGAGATAGTGCAGGACAGGGAAGCCTGGCATGCTACAGTCCAGAGTTGTACATTACTTAACAACAGCTCTGGGGCTTGTCTAAAGGGGACTTTATCCACTCACCTCCTTTCTTGGTTCTCTGATGAGTGTTTCTACCAGAGCAGCTTCTATGAGTGTCATCTTCCACTATTGCTGGCAGATGACAACAGGTCCATCACTGTTTGGACTCATGTCCAAAATCCCTGATCACTCCTCTCCATTCTCAGAAGCCAGCTCCATCACAGGCCACCTGCTGGCCCCATTAAAGTCCCTTAAAAGATCCCAAGGACTTGTAATCCTTAGATAATTCATCTTTTTTTTCCCCTTCTCCTCCTCTCCTAACTAATACAAGTTCAGCTAGCTTTTTGGTAACTCAGGGGGTGTCAGTGCAAGTAACTGTCATTTGTTTGCAAATGAACTTGAGCTTTCTGAAAATTCTTCTCCCCATCACACTCCTCCAGGCTTCTCGGTGATTTGAGATCGTTTCCTGTGCTCCCACCTCTTGGAAGTATTTCATGGCACGCCGAGCAGACACTTTTAGTCAAAAATGCCTATAAATAGCTGATTTTCCCGCTTGCTGCCTTCTCTCTAAGGCTTTCACAAAGGAGGTGAAACAAATCCACCAGAAACAAGAACTCTCTGTGAGGGCTGCACAGTGACGTTTATGAAAAACCCGATCCGTAGGCTGACGATTGATCTGTAGGCTGACAATGGTCCTGTGGGTTGCTTCACCATATTCAACTTATCTAATCACTGCCCAGAAAAAGAAACATTTTATTTCATGCCAGCCGTTCTCATGAACTGAACAATCAATCAAAAACGTCTTATACAAGCTTTCATTGTATTTTTACTTTCACACTGCGTTGTAGTTTTTTTTTTAAATCCCAAAGCCAACTGTTATTTCTTTTCCATTGGTAAATCCAGATCACCAATTCCTATGGCTATTACGGGATAGGAAATTTGAAACTACTTTGCGTTTCTCCTCCAAACTGTTATTGTTCACAGAGAGCATTTACCGTCTGGCCTGTCTTCTTAGTCCCCTGTGCTACCCCAACAACACTCTTAAATCTCCCAGGATTATGTCATGGAACCTCCTGGAAGACTGTGCCCAGCTAGGCAGGACCATAACACCAGCCTTCACCGACCTCACCGAAATGACCCTTAAACCCTTTTAGACACATGATGCTAATTATACTCCTTCCCTTCCTCCACACCTTACTGAGCAAAGGAGAATTGGGTTTAGCTGTTTTATTATATAATTTGCAATGGGAAATTGTCCCCAGACCATGCTTATAGGTGAGGAACCTGAGGCTCAGAGAGATTAACTAGTGTTCCCCAGTCTCCTCCATTGTAGAGAGGGTGGGGACACTCCTCACTTCCTTTTACTGCCCCCTCCCTGCCCCCATCAGGGTCCCTCAATCATGGAGCACAAGACAGGTGTTGGTCTTGGTGTTCTGTCTACTCAAGAAACTTTGCCACACATTGAGAGAGTGGC
>NW_011492730.1:687151-687445 GCF_000754665.1 Bison bison bison
GACTCTTTGCGACCCCATGGACTGCAGCCCACCAGGCTCCTCCGTCCATGGGAGTTTCCAGGCAAGAGTACTGGAGTGGGGTGCCATTGCCTTCTCCGTGAGAGAGTGGCACTGACATATAAACACCACCATGTGTGAAATAGATAGCTAGTGGGAAGCTGCTGCGTAGCATGGGGAGCCTAGCTCAGTGTTCCATGATGACCTAGAGGGGTGCGATGGTGGCGGGGATGGGGAGGTGGGGCTGGAGGGAAGCTCAGGAGGGAGGGGATACATGTTTATACAGAGCTGATTCAC
>NW_011492730.1:687545-703200 GCF_000754665.1 Bison bison bison
TTGTTGTTTAGTCGCTAAGTCGTGCCCGACTCTTTGGCGACCCCTTGGACTGTAGCCCACCAGGACCCTCTGTCCATGGGATTTCCCAGGCAAGCGTAATGGAGTGAGTTGCCATTTTCTTCTCCAAGGGATCTTCCCAACCCAGGGATCGAACCCATGTCTCCTGCATTTGCAGGAGGGTTCTTTACCACTGAGCCACCAGGGAAGCCCAAAGACCTTTTTTTTTTTTTTTAATTAAAAAAAAGAAAATTTCTGCCACAAGCCCCACTCTCTGATTTTTTCTTTCTAGGCACTGGGCCTAATGTGGTTATGGTTTAGTCTATTGCTAAGCTTTCTAGAAAGTGCATCTTGTTGGGGCTTTCCTCTTTGTGAACTGAACACAGCCAACACAAATATGAGAAAGAACTGCAAACGACAGTGAGGCCAGTGCCTCTGACATTTTTAACCATGGAGTTCTTTGTTCATATAAAGCAGAAAGTATAAAACCCAGAGCAGTCCCCACTCTGTATCCACGGGTTCCACGAATGGAAAATATTAGAAAAATAATAAATTTCAGAAAGTTCCAAAATGGAAACTTGAATTTGCCAGCGACTATTTCCATAGCATTTCCATTGTATTTACATCTATTTGTGAAGCATTTACATCGTATGAGGTGTTATAAGTAATCTAGAGATGATTTAAAGTACATGAAGATGTGCATGCTGCTGCTGCTGCTAAGTCACTTCAGTCGTGTCCGACTCTGCGACTCCATAGATGGCAACCCACCAGGCTCCCCCGTCCCTGGGATTCTCCAGGCAAGAATACTGGAGTGGGTTGCCATTTCTTTCTCCAATGCATGAAAGTGAAAAGTGAAAGTGAATTTGCTCAGTCATGTCTGACTCTTAGCGACCCCATGGACTGCAGCCCACCAGGCTCCTCCATCCATGGGATTTTCCAGGCAAGAGTACTGGAGTGGGGTGCTTCCGTGCAAATACCACACCATTGTATATAAGGGACTTGAGCATCCCTGGATACCAAGAGCTGACTGTAATAGTCACACTGAAACAAGACTTTGCTGTTGTCGTTTAGTCTCTAAGTTGTGTCCGACTCTTTTGCAACCCCACGGTCTATAACCCGGCAGGTTCCTCTGTCCATGGGATTTTCCCAGGCAAGAATACTGGAGTGGGTTGCCATTTCCTTCTCCAGGGGATCTTCCTGACCCAGGGATTGAATTTGTGTCTCCTGCATTGCAGGTGGATTCTTTACCTGGAAAACAAGACTAGGAGAATTCAAACTTAAATCTCCTCTCCTCCCACCCACTGCCCTGCATCCAAGTTTCCCTCAAGGGCAGGGGGATGGGGAGCTTCCAAAGCACAGCTTGAAACCTGTTACCCATTCCTTTCCCTTTAAGCAGGCCTAAGCTAAGGACTTCCCTGGTGGCTCAGAGAGTCGAGAATCTGCCTGCAGTGCAGGAAACCTGGGTTTGATCCCTGGGTTGGGAAGATCCCCTGGAAAAGCAATGGCAACCCACTGCAGTATTCTTGTCTAGGAAATCCCATGGACAGAGGAGCCTGGTGGGCTACAGTCACTGTTTCAAGCTAAGGCAGAGTTTAATGATGCAGTTGAGGGAGGGGTAGAGACACAGGAATGAGAGGGACCAGGATGGAGCAGAGGAGAGGAGTGTGTATCCACTCTTGATAGATCAGATATATCAGAAAACCCTGATAAAGTCCAAAAATGTTAGTAGTTAGGTCCCAAGCTTGGTAATGTAATTGGCAGCTCTCCCAGGCCCCGACTTTCCTTACAACAAGTGATGGTGGATGCCACGGGGTCCTGACTGGCTCACAGTATAAAGGCACTTCTTGACTTGAACAGATAAGTTCACTTTCATTCCTTTTCCTCCACTGTGACCCAGAGAGAGGGACTGACTTCTCTAAGAACAGGCAAGCCTTTCAGTCCCAGGCCAGTGCTCTGCCCAGACACAGACTGGACATTTCCTCATCTTCATCCCATGCTCAAGGCACTTCCGTGGGATAATGAATGATGGCAAGGATAATAAGCTGATGATGAAGAAGGAGGAAAAACAGGGAGAAATAGAAGGACTGACATTTACTGAGAAAGTTCAGTAGGCCTATGCTTAACATATATTGTCCTTACTTCTAAAGGTTATATTAGGATAGCTATTCATACCCCCGTTTTATACAAAGTAGAGGTAATTAATTTGCCCAAGATTGTGTTGCTGATGAACGACAGAATGGAGATTTAAACCCTGGTCTGATTCCACTATCTGTTCGCCTTCCACCACTCTGTGCTGCCTCTGCTTGGTATATTCCTCTGATCTTCTCCTGAAGAATTGTTTCTCGATGAGAATTTGATGACAATTTTTTAAATTGTCAAATTTAAATGTTAAATTTTTTAAATGGTTAACTGATGAAAAAACAGATTGCACCTCTATGATTAGGTATAAAAATAAATCCAGTTTGGAAAGTCGTCATGTTAGAAAGCAAGTAACACATGAGGTTCATTTGCAAAGTCAGATGTATAATGCATTTGGAATAGAATATTATTTCATGTAACTGGAAAATTATATACCAGCCGATGGAAAAAGCCATCACTCAAGGCCGTTGTGCTCTTTTTTTTTCAGTGAGAAACAATACTGTTTATCCCTTGAGACTGCCAACCTGACTGTAGTTATAGCATTGTTAAAACACTAAAAGTTTATGTCCCCATTAGGACTATCTGCCCATTTAATATCCTTTGCTTGTATTAATTCAGAGATGTTTTCTTCTATAAAAATTAATGGCACTGAAATGATGAGGAAGGAAGCTAGGAATTCCCAAACCCAATTTCTCTCTAAGGCAGTGTGACTTTCTATTTTTGTCTTTTGGGGAGACCAGAAAGTTATCTCAAAGGCGTATTTGGAGCCAAAATTCTGCTGGGACGGGAGCTCCACACATCCCAAATGGTTAAATATTTGGGACGTTCGCAAATTTTACTATTTGTTAAATTACCACAGGTCCAAAGGAAAAAATATGTCTCTTTAATGGTCAACCTTTAGAATGCTTGTTAATCATTTATATAACTGAGTTAAGTGGGCCATTTGGCAGGGGGTACATATTAATATATCTGACAAATAGTACTATTAGGGAATATCAGCAGAGTTTAAACTAAATTCCAATAGCAGATAACAAGACAGGATGGTCAGGCTTCTGAACTCCATCAGGATAAAAAGTGCCATGCTCAGTGATGAACACGGGAGTCACGGAGTCTTTAGGATCTTGCTTCTCAACTCATTTTGGACTCTTCCTCATGTACGTGTGTCTCATCACAGAGAATTCATTGTTTTAACAAGCCCTGATTTCATGCCCACTCCCTTTATTTAAGCCCAGATGAAGTTCATTTAAATTTATAGATACAGTCTTAATGTTTCAACAGCTCCCGCTTTCTCTTGGTTCAGTATTTTATCAAATATCCCCATGCATAAGAAGGAAATGTTATTCACTTCACAGGGACATGTAAGTAACTAAGAAATGAAAGAATTCACTAAAATTAAATCATGCCAATTTAATTCTCATTGATATTTGTAAATATTATATTTCTTAGATTCAACCAGCGATGATTTCACCCAGCTATCATCTACGGTCCCTTTTTGTAGTCTTGATTGCGAGCAGATCATGTTAAATGTTCTATATTTAAATGTTAAACAATACAAGGACAACCATTCTCAACATCTTTCATTCAACCAAGATTTATTTAGCAACTGTTTGACCCACACTGAACTCTGGGAGAGATGACTAGACTAAAGTGGGAAAGGGAAAGACAAGCATGGGACAGGAACAAACAGATGGGGCTGCTGCTGCTGCTGCTGCTGCTAAGTCGCTTCAGTCGTGTCTGACTCTGTGCGACCCCATGGACTGCAGCCTACCAGGCTTCTCCGTCCATGGGATTCTCCAGGCAAGAACACTGGAGTGGGTTGCCATTTCCTTATCCAATGCATGAAAGTGGAAAGTGAAAGTGAAGTCGCTCAGTCGTGTCTGACTCTTAGCGACCCCATGGACTGCAGCCTACCAGGCTCCTCCATCCATGGGATTCTCCAGGCAAGAACACTGGAGTGGGTTGCCATTTCCTTATCCAATGCATGAAAGTGGAAAGTGAAAGTGAAGTCGCTCAGTCGTGTCTGACTCTTAGCGACCCCATGGACTGCAGCCTACCAGGCTCCTCCATCCATGGGATTTTCCGGGCAACAGAACTGGAGTGGGGTGCCATTGCCTTCTCCCACAGATGGGGCAGTGACCACCAACTGGTGAGAAGAAGTAAACGGAGGCCATGATTGAGTCTCTAGTTGACTAGGTGATATGGAATTTTTTCAGAAATACTCAAGTTTCCCCAAAACAGAGGATACAGTCCAGCCTGGAGGCCAAGCCCAAGCAATTTAACTCTCTGGGCAGCATCTCAGGACAAGCAATGGTGTGAGAATGAGGAAGAGCAGGGTCAGGTGCCCCAGAAGGTGCATGGGAGGCCTCAGACCACAACCAGGCTGAGCCCAAGAACCAGGCTTCTGGCCCCAGAGATGGTGGGGCTGCCCAGGCCCCGGAGAAGAAATCTGGACAGACAGCGAGTACCACTTGGGGAGGACAGTGAGTACCACTGGGGGAAGAACATTCTCACATTCACACATCATCCTGAGCTTCAGCAGTCAGCCAGCAGGATGGGTTCACCTGGATTCTGTGGGTGTCAGCACCATTCTGCACTCCCACTGAGAGGCAGTTGGGGCCGCCCTGGGAGACCGAAAAGTCCACAGGCGTGAGAAAAGCAGAGGAGGAGCAGGTCAGAAGATAACCCCAGGGAATAATGAATGGCTTTATCACACCGAAACACAAACACTGTATCCCCAGCTCATACACCTGAGGAGGCAGCTGTTAGACTGAAAAGATTTTTTTCCCAACAAAAGCATCAGATCCCAAGCAAGGTGAAAAAGAGCTTCTTGTTATTAAAAATGTGTAACAAGAGGCTAGCTAAACATGTCAGGGAGAGAGCAAGGAAACTTCCCTATTGGGGAAATGAGGGCAGGCAGCCCCCAGGGTTCCTTTCAAATCAAGTAGCCTTGTTCTGTGCTGCTGTTCAATATGGTAGCCACCAGCCACATATAGCTGTTTCAGTTTACAGTAATTAAAGTTAAATAAAAGGAAAAATTCAGCTCCTCGGTCCCCGTAGCCACATTTCTAGTGCTCAGTCCTCTCGTGTGGCTGGTGTTTACCGTATTGGACAACACAGATATAAACATGCCCAGCACTGCAGAAAGCTCTGTTGGACTGCATGGTTCTACTTGTTTCTTGTCTATTTTAATACATTGAGTGCTACTAGATTTGGCTTTGCCTGGAGAAGGCAACATCCTGTTGTGATGCCCCGGTGCTCAGAGGTGTCAGAACTTGCCGGGAATTTTCTGTGTGCTGTGTGAGAGTGAGGGCTGCCTGGGGGAACACCTGTTCCTCCACCTAGTGATGATGTGACATCAAATAACCCACTTTGCTACTCACATCTTCTAGTTCTTCCATGTTCTGATGGATGGATGCCAATGAGTTGTCACACCATTCTGGGTTGTGAAAAGAATCACCTGTTTAGAAAACAGGCAGTAATCTCATGGAATAATAACCAGCATGGACTTTGTAATCTTCTGTTTTCAGGGAAATGGTGTCACCAAAAACATGCTGTCTGGCCACATTTATTTACTCACCAAACTGCAAAAGTTGTATTTTCTCACATGGTTCCCTGAAACCAAGTGTTCTTTGGCCAATGTTGAGGGCTGGAAAGAGATCTATTCAGTCCTGCAAGCCAAAAAACGCTGTTGTTGGCAAGCCAGTTGGAAAGCTTGCTTTCCAGAAAACGCCTTTATGGAAAAACTTACAGGGCAGGGCTCCGTAACGCAGACCCTCAGAGGAACAGGGTTTCCAGGCCCAGGGGCATCCCAGGAAGATTAGATACAGCACCAGGACTGCCCAGTAGTAGAAGTGATGAGCCTGCACATCTAACTAACTGATTTGGAAGTGATCCTACCTAGAGAAGACCATTTGGTGGGCTGGAGAATGGGGTGGGGTTTGAGAACTTAGATGCAGGAAGGCAGGGCACACCCATCCACCTAATTCAAGTGCTCTTAGTCTGCAACTGTAGACAGGGTGTGAAGGAATGAACTTTAGGGGGTGGTGAACTCTCGAATTTAAAACATTAAGGAGGGGGGTGTTTGTGTTCACCCTGCTCTGGAGCAAAGTCCTTAGTTTTTAGCATGTCCCCGAAAGAGAATAAGGGCCACTAACAAATTTAAATTACAAATTTAAATATACGACTGAAGCGACTTAGCAGCAGAAGCAGCATGCTTTAAATTAGGTAGATTTTTTTCTCCATATGATCTGGCAGTCGCACTCCTGGGTGCATATCCAGAGAAAAATATAATTTGAAAAGATGAATCCCTATGTTCACTGCAGCACTCTTTACAGTAGCCAAGATATGGAAGCTACCTAAATACCCACTGGCAGATGAGTGGGTACAGAAGGTGTGGTACATGTGTACAATGAACTACTACTCAGCCATAAAAAAGGATGAAATAAGGCCATTTGCAGCTATATGGATGGACCTAGAGATTATCATACTAAGGGAAGTAAGCCAGATAGATAAAGATATGATATTGCTTATATGCAAAATCTAAAAGAAAAGGATACAAATGAACTTGTTTACCAAACAGAAATAGACCCACAGACATAGAAAACCAACTTATGGTTACCAGAAGTGGGGGAGGGATAAATTAGGGGTTTAGGATTAAAATATACACATTACAGTATATAAAATAGATAACCAACAAGGACCTACAATAATATACTAAACATCTTGTAATAACATATAATGTAAGAGAATGTTAAAAAAGCAGTATATATATATAACTGAATCACTTTACATCTGAAACTAACCCAACATTGTAAATCAACTATATTTCAACAAAACATTTTAAAACAGTATGTAGCTTTCTCCTTAAAAACTTAAAACTGATGACTTTCCTTCTTCCTTATAACATCTCATTAGAAAAGTCTTTCGGGTTACAACCTTAAGAGTTCTCTGAGGAATGTGTAGTTTTTAAAGAATTATCATTGTGGGTGCCTATTACCTGCAAGAGATAGTTCTTTGTTGGAACCTGGAGAGTCTACTATAAAGTAAAGCGTGTAATAGGATTTATCATGAAGAATTTTCCTGAGTGATCAAGTAACAAAAAGTGAGGATCTGCTGTGTTCAAGGGTTGAAGCTGAGAGGAGAAGGGAATTCAAAGATTTGTAAAACAGCTGCGACTTTCAGGGAGTTTATAGTCTAGTGAAACACTGGGTGGTTAGAGAAATAGAATACAAGGAGAAGTAAGAAGCTGCATAAAGATACCTGAACAAAGAATATAAAGATTTATAGGAAGAAGAACTCCAACTTGAGGCTTAGGAAAGGGTAGACGGAGGAGAAGAAAGCTTTCCCCATTTGAAATGCTATATCACTGAAGCTTTGGTACCACTTTTGTGAAAGCATACTGGCAGAGATTTCTCTTAGCTTTTTCCCATTTTTACTAATCACTCAGTAATTTAGCTCTGTATCTCCCATGCCTAAATTAGTGCCTAACAGACATCATTTAGGTGTGGAAGGATGGATAAGGGGATGGATGGGTGGATGGATGGATGAATAGGTGGGCGGGTAGATGGATGGATGGATGGATGGATGGATGACAAGCAGAAGAAAAGGAAGGCACAGAGAGAGGAAGGGTGGAAGAGAGTTCATGACATCAGCAGCCACCTCAGTTCAAAGTCTTATGGGGAAAGAGTTTAAAAACGTGGACATTTCTGTGGGTCCCAAGTCTGGGCACAGCCTGGCTCAGCTGACAGGTGCACTCAAGGCCTTCCAAGGCTAAAAAAAGATACCCGCTGGGCTGGATTCTTATCTGTAGGCTCTGCAGAAGATTCTGCTTCCAGACGAATTTAGGCAGATGGAAAAGTTCAATTCCTTGCAGCTGTACAAATGAGGTCCTTGATCTGCAAGCTAAGTCATATCAAATCTTTGATCATGCTTTGAATCTCTGCCGCCCATCTCTTTGACTTTCTCTTCTGCCCTCAGCCAAGAGAAAAGAAAGCTATTTTTTAAATTTTATTTTATGATGATAACATAAACATAACATAAAGCTCGTCTTTTAAGGGCCTCATGAGATAACATTGGGTCCATCCAAATTAGGGGTTTACTTGGTGGCTCAGTGGTAAAGAATGTGCCTGCCAATGCAGGAGACATGGGTTTGATCCCTGGGTCAGGAAGATCCCCTGGAGAAGGCAATGGCAACCCACTCCAGTATTCTTGCCTGGAAAATCTCACGGACAGAAGAGCTTGGCAGGCTATAGACCACGGGGTCACAAAAAGTCAGATACAACTTAGTAAACAACCACCACCACCACCAGATTAATCCAGCATAATCTAACTATTTTAAGATCACCAATTAGTAACCTACTGATATCTGCAAAGTCCTTTTTGCCATGAAACAGTGGATAAAGATCACCATAGCCAAAATTCTGCCTACCATAATAGTTAACAACAGAGTCCATATACATAGTAAATTGGTGAGGAGGGCACCTTTATTAACAACCATGCCATTTAAAGTTCATTTGTTCTTCTTCCAGGAAGAACAAATGCAACTTTGGGGGCAGAGAGCTGTGTTCAAACCCTGTGTTTTACTGCTTAAGCAACTTTGAGTGAGTTATGTAACCTCTCTCTGCCATGGTCTCCTCCTTTGTAATATGGAATTAATAACAGTTCTTATTATGTAGGGGTCTAGAGAGGATTAGATGGATGAATGTCATGCAAACTATGTAGAACAATGCTTGCAAAGGGACATTATATAATGCCTCAAATGTTATTTTTATTATGCTGATGCCTGAAAACATGGTAGTACCCAGATGAACTGAAACAAACCAGCAGATTTAAGAGGCATTGCAGAAGTTACTATTAGAAAACACAATTTCATTTAGTCAGGATTTTGATGAAATTCTACAGCATATGTACTCGTTTCCTATTGCTGCTATAAGAAGTTACCACAAATCTAGTGGTTTAAAACACAAATGTATTAACTTACACTTCTGGGGATCAGAAGTCTGAAAATAGGTCTCACTGAGCTAAAATCACAATATCCCTAGGGCTTCATCCCTCCTGGAGGCTCTAGGGGAGAATCCACTTTCTTGCCCATTTCCCAGCTTTAAGAAGTTCCTTGTTCTCCTTGACTCTGGACTCCTCATGTCATCTTCAAAGCTGGCAGTCACATGTCTGATCTCTGCTTCTGTGGTCACATCTTCTTTCCTGACTTTCCTGCTTCCCTCTTTCATGTATAACATGCTGCGTGCTAAGTCGCTTCAGTCAAGTCTGACTCTTTTCAACCCCAGGACGTTAGCCCTCCCGGTTCTTCTGTCCATGGGATTCTCCAGGCAAGAATATTGGAGTGGGTTGCCATTTCCTACTTCAGGGGATCTTCCTGACCTAGGGATCGAACTCGAATCTCTTCTGTCTCCTGCATTGGCAAGCAGGTTCTGTACCACTACAGCCACCTGCTGCTACTGCTGCTAAGTCATTTCAGTTGTGTCCGACTCTGTGTGACCCCATAGATGGCAGCCCACCAGGCTCCCCTGTCCCTGGGATTCTCCAGGCAAGAACACTGGAGTGGGTTGCCATTTCCTTCTCCAATGCATGAAAGTGGAAAGTGAAAGTGAAGTCGCTCAGTCGTGTCCGACTCTTAGTGACCCCATGGACTGCAGCCTACCAGGCTCCTCCGTCCATGGGATTTTCCAGGCAGGAGTACTGGAGTGGGGTGCCATTGGGAAGCCCTTATTATTCACATAACCTTACACTGAAATGCCAATTCTTATATTACCTGAAGATAATCCAGTATCTATAAATGTAAATACATACATTTTACACACTTGCAATTAATATGCTTCATTTATTTTTTACCTTTTATTGTACATAATATAATTTTTAGTTCAAACACTTGTGAGCACTAACTACACGTCAAGTAGTCTGTTAAAGGCTAGACATACTAAACTGAGGGACTTCCCTGGCAGTCCAGTGGTTAAGATTTCACTTTTCAATGCAGGGGGTGTGGGTTCAATCCCTGGTCGAGAAGCTAGGATCTCACATGCCTCATGGCCAAAAAACCAACATAAAACAGAAGCAATATTGGAGCAATAAAGACTTTAAAAATGGTCCACATACATTAAAAAAAAATATCTTAAAAAAAATTGAAAACCACAACTCCTGTCCTCAAGTATTTCTCGCCATAGTGGAAGAGGGGAGGGATACATATGGTAAACGTTTTTGTTTTTTTTTTTAATGTTTAAAATGTATAGAATTGCCTAGAATTAGGAGCCTGGAAGGCTGCAGTCCATGGGGTCGCTGAGGGTCGGACACGACTGAGCGACTTCACTTTCACTTCTCACTTTCATGCATTGGAGAAGGAAATGGCAACCCACTCCAGTGTTCTTGCCTGGAGAATCCCAGGGAATGGGGGAGCCTGGTAGGCTGCCGTCTATGGGGTGGCACAGAGTCAGACACAACTGAAGTGACTTGGCAGCAGCAGCAGCAGAGACTGAATGACTTGGTCGTCAGGGAAGAGGAGTAGAAATGAAGACCAATTGATGGTTTGAAAAACTGGGTGCATGTCAGTACTTCCAACTAAGGTAGGTAATATGAGAGAAAACGTAAGCTTGAATAAAGAAGATGAGTTAGTTCCAAACATCTTGAATCTAATGTGCTTACAGAATATCCAGTTGAAGGTATCCCATTGCCAAGCCTTCACTTATCCAAATATTATTTAGGAGCGTATTACAATAATTCAGACGAGATGATTATGGTTCAGACTAGGTGAGAAGCAATAAAGATGGAAAGAAAAAAGGCATGTTTCTAGTGTATCTTAAAGATGCCAGGTTGGTCAAAAGTCCTCTGGTGAGGAAGACAGAGAAGTGAAGGCAACTGAATTTGTGAGTCTGGAGTTTTGGAAGCTGTCAAGGCTGGAGAAAGGTTAGCTGGAAGCTATCACAGAGAAGGTAGACGAAAGTTGGAGAGTGAATGAAATGGCATTGGGGCATAAGTAAGTTAGAAGATAAGGCAGCACAGACCAGTTTCCTGAGCTACACAGACATTAAAGAACAGACAGGTAGTGAAAGAAAACAATGCTAGAATGAAAGACAGCAAGATGGAAAGGAAATCAAAACAGCATAGAAGTAAAGGAAGAACAGATCTCGAAAAATGGGAAAAGTTGAGTGAGGTCACTACCAAAGAGGGGATGAGTTGGACCCCTCAATAGACATGGAATGAAAAGTCTATCAATGAATCTGGCAATTAGGAAGTAACTATTAAATTTACCAGTAGTTTTATAATTATCATAATGTATCCTTTTGTATACATTGTTTGTATCTATATGCTTATCATTTTAATAAGTGCTTATTATTTTTCATGTCTATCCTTTTAATAAAAAGACTGTGGCTATTCAAGTATGTTAACACACCATGGTTAGAATATTCATTTCTCAGTTATTTTCATTTTAATTTTTTTACATTTTTCACCTTATGAATAATGTCATAAAAGTCTTTTTCAAGAAAATGTGCAAATTTTTTTCTGGTTTGTATTCCCAAACATTATGCACTCTTCTTCAGTAAAAAAAAAAAAAAAGACATTCAAGTAAATCTTAGTATCTTCAAATAATTTAAATATTCTGATTTTAAATAATTCTGCAGAGACTTGTTTGCCATTTAGATCACAAACATTTGGACTATTGTCTAACACAGAATGCACACTTCCAAACCCAGCGTTTGCCTAGTATATTACATCCTGAAGCCCTCTATTAATGCAGCATTGTAGTGACTAATAACCTGTACAGGAATCTGTTTCCTTTCTCTACATTACAAACCATTTAACATCCATTAGTAATAGATTTCTTCACTTGCAAATGACTAAAGTAATTTCCCATCTATTAGCTATTTTTGTTGACCTCACTTCACTAGAGATCCTCAATCTAAGTTTTATTTTAGCAATCACAATTCTCTCATCTAATTAACAAAAAAATTGGGCCACTGCCTCAGTGGTCTGCATTCAACCCTATTTTGACTGGTGCTTTCCTAATAATATCTCACGCTCCTTTCCAGCCCTGTGCTTAGAATAGTAGTTTCTGTTCCATTGCCCCCATTTTGCTTTGTTTTTTACCCCATATTTCTTTTTTCTTTTCCTTTATTTACTTAATAACCTACCCAAATCTTTCACTGTTACAAATACCTCAAGAAACATCCAGTTATTTGTTCAGTAGAAATTCCTGGGCTTGCTGGGCCAATGGGATAAGATTCTTGCACATTACCAAATGACCCCTAGAAAGGATTCCTGAACTTTCACTCTAGAAGCAGTTTCCATTCTTGACGCCCTTTGTAGAAGATTCTTCTCTATTGTGAATCCAAGCCCACCTCTCTTTAATTTAAATATAGAGTTGTGTGAAATAAATCAAAATGTTCTTCTACAAGGCAGTCTCTCAAATGTTTGATGAAAACTATTGTTTGTCCCTGAGTCTTCTTTGTTCTGTCTTCAAAAGACCTAGTTCCTTCAGCAATTCTCTGAGAACAGGACGTCAAGCCGTTCTAGCTGACAACAGACTAATTGTATTTTGTTCCAAGAAAAGCAGTATCTCTCTTAACTTTCGGTATTTCTGTGTGAGCAGTTTTTCTGTTGAATTTGGACTTCATAGCATCCACTGAAAACCTCTGGACAGGAACACCCTCTTTCTATCAAGGTACCAGTTTGTCTGGCAACTATGCTAACCTGTCTCACGTTCAGAGAAAATTTTTGAGCCATTCGTTCCTAGGAAATCATGCTGGTGTGTTTCTCTTGCTTGGTATTGTGCACTTAGATGGTTTAACCTAATGTGGAATATTATGTTTATTTTTATTAAATGTCATCTTATAAATACAAGTATGTCTTTCTAGCCAAGGGTCACTCTTTACTATTGTGTACTAGGGAACATCACGTATGTGAGTAGCTATCTATTTATTACCATAATTTTACAGCAAATGACAATAGAATCTTGAGGAAGGAACAGCTTCTTTCTGATTCACCCACCTAAAAGTGCCATTTGGACTACCAAAAAGAATGCTTCTGCTGTCAAAACTGGAGAAATATTCAATCGGAAATCCAATATTTTAAATATTTCCCAAGATGTTTTATGTATTCAACAGTACATAAACTGGGAACTTCCAGATGTATAAGCTGGATTTAGAAAAAGCAGAGGAACCAAAGATTCAATCGCCAACATGGGTTGGATCATGGAAAACGCAAAGGAATTCCAAAAACACATCTACTTCTGCTTCCTTGACTATGCTAAAGCCTTTGTGTAGATCACAAAAAAACTGTGGAAAATTCTTAAAGAGATGGGAATACCAGACCACCTTACCTGTCTACTGAGAAACCTGTATGCAGGACAAAAAGCAACAGTTAGAACCGGACATGATTCAAAATCACAAAAGGAATACATTAAGGCTGTGTATTGTCACCCTGCTTATTTAATTTATATGCGGAGTACATCATGTGAAATGTTGGGCTGGATGACTCACAAGCTGGTATCAAGAGTGCTGGGAGAAATATCAACAACCTCAGATGTGCAGATGATACCACTCAAATGGCAGAAAGCAAAAAGGAACTAAAGAGCCTCTTGATGAAGGTGAAAGAGGAGAGTAAAAAAGCTGGCTTAAAACTCAACATTCAGAAAACAAAGATCATGGCATCCAGTCCCATCACTTCACAGCAAATAGAAGAGGGGAAAATTGGAAGCAGTGACAGATTTTATTTCCTTGGGCTTCAAAATCACTGCAAGCAGTGACTGCAGCCATGAAATTAAAAGATGCTTGCTCCTTGGAAGGAAAGCTATGACCAACCTAGACAGCATATTAAAAAACAGAGACATCATTCTGCTGACAGAGGTCCATATAGTCAAAGCTATGGTTTTTCCAGTGGTCATGGATGGATGTGAGAGTTGGACCATACAGAAGGCTGAGCACCAAAGAATTGATGCTTTCAAACTGTGCTGCTGGAGAAGACTTTTAAGAGTCCCTTGGACTGCAAGGAGATCAAATCAGTCAATCCTAAAGGAAATCAACCCTGCATATTCATTGGAAGGACTGATGCTGAAGCTGAAGCTCCAATACTTTGGCTACCTGATTCAAAGAGCCAACTCATTGGAAAAGACCCTAATGCTGGGACAGATTGAGGGCAGGAGGAGAAGAGGGCAATAAAGGATGAGATGGTTGGATGGCATCACTGACTCAATGGACTTGAGTCTGAGCATACTCCAGGAAATAGTTAAGGACAGGGAAGCCTGGCATACTGCAGTTCATGGGATCACAAAGAGTTGGACACGACTGAGCGACTGAACAACAAGAACAAGATGTATTATACTGTAAATCTCATAATAGTGCCTAATATATCATTATTGAAGTTGATGAAAAAAGTGTTCAGAATAGGGCCAAAAAGAAAGACTTACACATATTTGTTGTTGCTGTTCAGTCATGTTTAACTCTTTTGCTACCCCATGGTCTGTAGCCCACCAGGCTCCTCTGTCCATAGGGTTCCCCAGGCAAGAATACTGGAATGGGTTGCCATTTCTTTTTCCAGGGGATCTTCCCGACCCACTTATGACTCTTGCATTGGCAGGCAGGTTGTTTACCACTGAGCTACCTGGGAAGCCCCTTATGCATACTATTGGAGAGCTATAGTTTTTCATGAATTTTTTATGTAGCATCTAGGGAAAGTCATTCAACCAGTTGTCAATCTCCTATTTAGTCTACTTTTCAAATTTTGTTCAAAAGTGTATCACATTATTACAGGTATTATTGGGGAGGTTCATAAAATTAATATACATTTATTGGGGAATTTTTGTAAAATACATAAGAAAATAAAGAAGATAATTGAAATCACCCAGAGATAATTACTGAAAGGTATTTTTATTGTTGCTGTTCTTTGAAAATACTGATAATATCAATAAACCTCTGAATGAGCTCACCAAAAAGAAGAAGAAAACATAAACACTATTAGGAATTAAGAAAGGAACAGGGATAAATTTACCAGAGCTATTAAATCTATCATAGGAATAGAACAGAAATACATTTTATTTCAATATATTCAAAACTTAAGTGGATAATTTCTTAGAAAAATAAACTCATCAAAAACTCAGTGAAAACAAGCACCTTAAATATATCCATAACAATATAAGAAGTTGACACATTAGTTTAACATTTATTCCAGGGAAGAGTTGGGGGGCTTCCCGGTGTGGCTCAGACGGTAAAGAATCCGCCTGCAATGCCGGAGACTTAGGTACGATCTCTGGGTTGGGAAGATCCCCTGGAGAAGGGCATAGCAACCCACTCCAGTATTCTTGCTTGGAGAATCCCATGGACAGAGGGGCCTGATGGGCTATGGTTCATGGGGTCACAAAGAGTCAGACATGACTAAGTGACTAAGCACAGAACGGCACAGAAAAAAAAGGACCAGACCCAAACAGTTTCGTGAAGCCTGCGAGAAAAAGGTAATCCTTGTCATACAAAAGTTCTGCTAGAAATCCGAGCAAAAGAAAAGCTGTCCAATTCATTTA
>NW_011492730.1:703300-706735 GCF_000754665.1 Bison bison bison
ATTTATAGGACTTCCCTAGTGGCTCAGCAGTAAAGAATCCGCCTGCCAGTGCAAGAGACATGGGTTCAATCCCTGGGTTGGGAAGATCCCCTGGAGAAGGAAATGGCAACCCACTCCAGTATTCTTGCCTGGGAAATCCCATGGACAGAGGATCCTGGCGGGCTACAGTCCGTGGGGTCACAAAGAGTTGAATATGACTAAGCGACTAAACAACAGTAGTCTAAACAAACAAGGGCAATTTGAGAAAGGAACATTGTAATGCAATTTCTCATGCACCTCATGCAAAAATTCTTAATAAATATTACTATTTCAATAAAATTAAATAATTATAAATAACATGAAATAACATGATCAGATGGGATTTGCTGATGAAAGGAAGCATAAGCATTAGAAAAATATTCATGTAACTCAACAGCACTAGGAGATTAAAGGAGAAAACACATATTACTATCTCAATATATACATAATTTTGTAATATTCAACAGCCATTAATGATTTAGAAAAGATAACAAACTAGAAGTAGAAAAATCTTCTTAAAGTATATCTACATATTAATATATATATAGATAAGGAAACTTCATGTAATATTGCATCTTAAAAGTATTCCTTTTATATCCATGAAAATAATATACCTCTTCTAAAATGTACTGAGCTAGGTTTTGACCACTGGTTATTTTTTAATGATTACTGAGGTATAACTGGAATATAACATTATATGTTCTAGACATGCTACATAATAATTCGATGTTTATATACATTGCAAAATGGTCACCACAGTAAATCTAGTTAACATCTGTTAGCATACACAGTTAAAATTTTTTATCTTGTGATAACTTTTAAGATGTTGTCTCTTAGCAACTTTGAAATATGCAATACGGTATTATTACTATTATCATGCTGTACATTATTTTATAGCTGGACGTTTGTACCTTTTGACCCCATCCACCTGTTTTACCTAACCACCACCCCCTGTCTCTGGCAACCATCAATCTGTTCTCTGTATCTATGAGCTCAGTTATTTTTTCCATTCCTCATACCAGTGAGATCATACAGTATTTCTCTTCCTCTCTTACTTATTTCACTTAACAAAGGTCCTCAAGGGCTTCCTCGGTGGCGCTACTGATAAGGAATCCTCCTGCCAATGCAGGAGATGCAGGAAATGTGGGTTCCATCCCTGAGTCAGGAAGATCTCCTGGAGGAGGAAATGGCAACTCACCCCAATATTCTTGCTGGGAAAATCTCATGGACAGAGAGTGGGCTACAGTCCATGGGGTGGCAAAGAGTCGGCCACAGCTTAGCAGCTAAACAGCCACCAAGGCCCCCAGGATCCACTCATGTTGTCACAAATGGCGATATTTCTTTATTTCCTAAATATATACTGGGCTGGCCAAAAAGTTCATTTGGGTTTTCTGGTACCATGTTATGAACATCCTGTGAGATATATATATATAACATCTTCTTTATCCATCCGTCCATTGAAGAACATTTAGGTTGCATCCATGTCTTGACTGTTGGGAATACAGCTGCAATAAACATGGGGCTGTTGGTCACTGGTTCACTGATAATATTATTCTGAAAATACCCAAATCCTGGTATGTCTAAAGCTCTTTTTCTTGAGTCTTCACATTGGAAGGAGAACTTAACTAGACAGAAAATCACTGATTCCTGCTTTCTTGGCTTGATCTTTTCCCAATGCTGCAGGTAAGCCTGGCATCAACCTCCTTTTCTCTCCCTAGCCTCATTTTATCTTTTTGCCCAGCTGCCAAAACGATTCTTTTCAAAACTTTTTCTGAGGTATTTCTTTACATTGACCATTCTAAATGGCTTCTCACTGATAAAATGTTTAACTTTTTATTAAATCGGCTGAAGTCTTTATTTCAGAAAAGCTCTCTTGCATTATATTTTAAAATAATTATTTTATTTCATTGCTTTGACTTTTTTTCAGAATCACAGCTGTGCATGTGTGTGTGGGTACTCAGTCACTCAGTCCTGTCCGACTCTGTGATCCCATGGACTGCAGCCTGTCAGGCTCCTCTGTCTGTGGGATTCTCCAGGCAAGAATACTGGAGTGGGTTGCCATTTCCTTCTCCAGGGGATCTTCTTGACCCAGGGACTGAACCCACGTCTCTTGTGTCTGCTGCTTTGGAAGGTGAATTCTTAACCACTAACGCCATCTGGGAAGCCCGGCTATGCATACACCGGCTATATTGCCTTGTTTCTCTAATCTGTCTTTATCTTTTTATCCCTGTACCATTTCTTTGCTCTTTTTATTTAGTTTTTTATGTCCCTTTATTTACCTTCTTTTCCTTCAATTAGGCAGTTCAGTTCCTGTCTCACATCCTCTAGGTGTCTACCAGCAACCTCCGTTTTCTCGCTTTTTTGCCCACAAGTTTATAATTCTGCTCTGTGGTCTTCCTTTACAGCTGTAATTGCTTCAAGAATTACTGTCTTGATTTGGGGTTATGCTTTTAATCTTCCTTGTGGCAACATATTTTCCCAGTGCATTTTTATTATTTACAAGAAATTTGTGGCTGCTGTTTTCCATATCCCCTATAGGACCTGCACGCATATTCCTTTTATGTTGCTCTTATTTCAGCGAATTTTTTAAGAGACTCAGAAGAAGTCAAGCATTCATGAATCAAGGGCTTCCTTTGCTGTTGCTGCAGTTGTAAACTGCTTTTTTTTTAAAAAATGTGTTTTAGTGTGGTAAAAGTCACATAATATAAAACATACTATTTTAACCATATTTAGCTGCACTGTTCAGTGGCACCAAGTACATTCACATTGTTGTGCAACTCTCACCATCACCCATCTCTCCAATTTTTCACCTTCATAAACTGAAACTCTGTCCCCGCTGAACACTAATGCCCCATTCTCCCTCCCCCCACACTGGGCCCTGGCATCCATCAATGTGCTTCCTGGCTCTATGAATTTGACTATTCTGTGAAAATATTAGTTGCTCAGTCGTGCCCAACTCTGCAACCCCATGAACTGTAGCCCACCAGATTCCTCTGTCCATAGGATTCTCCAGGCAAAAATACCAGAGTGGGTTACCATTTCCTTCTCTAGGGGATCTTCCCAATTCAGGGATCAAACCCAGGCCCCTGTATTGCAGGCAGATTCTTAACCATCTGAGCCACCAGGGAAGTCCTTTCAAACAAGTGGAATCAAACAGTATTTGTCTGCACCTAATGTATGCTGCTAAGTCACTTCAGTCGTGTCCGACTCTGTGCGACCCCATAGATGGCAGCCCACCACGCTCCCCCGTCCCTGGGATTCTCCAGGCAAGAACACTGGAGTGGGTTACCATTTCCTTCTCCAGGGGATCTTCCCAACTCAGGGATCAAACCCGGGCCCCTGCATTGCAGGCAGATTCTTAACCATCTGAGCCACCAGGGAAGTCCTTTCATACAAGTGGAATCAAACAGTATTTGT
>NW_011492730.1:706835-743052 GCF_000754665.1 Bison bison bison
CCCAACTCAGGGATCAAACCCGGGCCCCTGCATTGCAGGCAGATTCTTAACCATCTGAGCCACCAGGGAAGTCCTTTCATACAAGTGGAATCAAACAGTATTTGTCTGCACCTAATGTATGCTGCTAAGTCACTTCAGTCGTGTCCGACTCTGTGCGACCCCATAGATGGCAGCCCAAGACGCTCCCCCGTCCCTGGGATTCTCAAGGCAAGAACACTGGAGTGGGT
Source organism: Bison bison bison (assembly GCF_000754665.1). Classification (NCBI taxonomy): domain Eukaryota; kingdom Metazoa; phylum Chordata; class Mammalia; order Artiodactyla; family Bovidae; genus Bison; species Bison bison. The sequence goes on from NW_011492730.1 coordinate 707,063, forward strand.
TGCCATTTCCTTCTCCAATGCATGAAAGTGAAAAGTGAAAGTGAAGTCGCTCAGTGGTGTCCAACTCTTCGCGACCCCATGGACTGCAGCCTACCAGGCTCCTCTGCCCATGGGATTTTCCAGGCAAGAGTACTAGAGTGGGTTGTCATTGCCTTCTCCGCACCTAATGTATATTGGGATGCATTTTTAAAGTTAACTTAATATTTATGTCCAACAAATTGACTGTACCTTCTTTTTTCCCCGTGTTATCCAGTAGCTTCTCATCAGTTATCTTTTTTAATACTTAGTAATGTATATATGTCAATCCCAATCTCCCAATTTATCTCACCCTTCCCTTTCTCGCCTTGGTGTCCATACATTTGTTTTGTCTGTGTCCCTGTATAATATGATGCATCTGTGGACTCACACATCCTGTCTCAGACAAACCTCAGTTTGTTTCTCCCTCAGTCACTTCATGGAGGACTTCACAGGTTGCCAGTCCCATGGGGACAGAAACGGTAGTCATTTTTAGAAAGAATTCTTCTGGCCGTCAGTGAGATTTGCCCATTCACCCTCCATCACCTGTATCAGTTGCAGCCTTGCCACAGTGCATTACTCTTAAACCGAAGTCGTCACTTCGGGGGAGTGTGTATATGACAGAGCTTTCTGAGCTCCACTACGGCTGGTCCCCTTCACACCTCGCATTTACCTGCCACGTGACTATCCCTTCCCTCCTTGGCTCGCTGCCTGATGCCGCCTTGGGAGTTTGAGGATGTTCTGCTGGTTTTGCTGAAAATGTGATTTGTAGGTATTTCCCTTCATTTCGTTGTGTTATTGTTTTTTGTTGTTTGGAATGGATTCCAGGACTAGAAGTGAGAAAATTCAGTGGAAACCAGTCCTCTTAATATTTAAAAATATTTCCCTCCTTCTTTTTTTTCCTTTTCCACTTTTGTAGCTGATTGTTTTCTGGGCTTTTCTTGTTGTTGTTATTTATTGTTTTTAATTGGAGGATAATTGCTTTGCAATGTTGTGTTAGTTTCTGCCGTGGAGCAAAGTGAATCAGTTATATGTATACATGGATCCCCTCCCTCTCGAGCCTCTCTCCTACCAGCCCCCCATCCGACCCCTCTAAATCATCAGAGAGCACCAAGCTGAACTCCCTTGCTACACAGCAGCTTCCCACTAGTTATCTATTTTATCCATGACGGTGTATGTGTATCAGTGCTACTACCCCAATTCCTCTCACTTGTTTGTTTTTTAATAAAGATAACTTTGCATAAGGAAGCTCAGGGTATGTGTTTACCGATCAACCAAGTTAATCTTCAACAATAAAATGGAGTCATCTTAGCCTACTGCTCCTTCATAAATGCAGGCTGCTGCTTTTCCTGCTCAAAGGTCTTCCTCTAATAGCCTGTTCTAAATGCTGCTGCCTTGTCAGCTGAAGCCCATCGAGCTGTTGTCTGTTGGGAGATTCAGAAGACTTGTGCATCTTCATCTTTCTCTGGGAATTCCCCATAGTGAGTTTAAAACTAAGAGACAACCTAAGCAGATGTCTTCAAAGATGCCAAGAGTGTAGTAGCCCAAGCAACTCCCGAACAAACCCTCTGCTCATAAGTAAAAGCCTATTCCACGTGATCACTTTGCTCAGTACCTACAAAGGAGACTATGATACTGTGATAGCAGATTTACTTAAGAGATTTGGAGACACATACCCTAGGAAGCAGTGGGATTGGGTCTGAAGGAAGACTTAGCCAGTTAGACAATGAACCAGGGGAACCAGGCAAAGACAGGAAGAAACAAAAGGGTCAAAAATAAATCTAATCTGGTTAGGTCACCCAGATGGTACAAAATGAGTCTGGGAAGACATGTAGGACTCTTTTAGTCAGGGTCCTAGAGGTTGTGTTTAAAATTTGAATCTTTACATCCTTGTTTGTGTCTGTAGGAGGGCAGGTGTAGGCAAAGATGGTATCCACTTTGCCTTCTGAAAACATCCCTTTAGAGGAAATGAAAAGATAAATAAGGTTATCTTCATTTATCTTTTCAATGAGAAGAAAAGATAAAGAAAAGAAAGAGAACCAGTTAAAAACTAAGTATAACATCTCAGGTGAGAGAAAATAGTGACCGGGACTAGGCTGGTGACAGTGATATTGAGGGAGGTGGTAGTTTCTCCATCTGACTTACATCACTTAGTATAATAATCTCTAGGTTCATCCATGTTGCTTTTAATGGTGTTTTTTCATTCTTTTTAATGGCCGACTCGATGGACGTGAGTTTGAGTGAACTCCAGGAGTTGGTGATGGACAGGGAGGCCTGGCGTGCTGCAATTCACGGGGTAGGAAAGAGTCGGACACGACTGAGCGACTGAACTGGACTGAACTGAATAGTCCATTGTATGGGTTGGCCAAAAATTTCGTTCAGGTCTGTCTATAACATCTTACAGATGATTTAAATGAACTTTTTGGCCAACCGTATATACACCACATCTTCTTTATCCACTCCTCTGTCATCAGACATTTAGGTTGCTTCCGTGTCTTGGCTGTTGTAAATACTGCTGCAGTGAACACTGCAGTGCATGTATTCTCTTGAATTATAGTTTTCTCTGGATATATGCTCAGGAGTGGGATTGCTGGATCATATGGTAACTATATTTTTAGTTTTGAAAATATAAATGTATGAGTCATCTGCATACAAGAGGTTTTCCTGGAATTCAGATTTCTCTTCATCGTGCTGCTTCTTCTAACCTTTCCAATTTGAAGATCCTTTTCTTTGATAGAGAAAATGGTAAAGTTTGAGAGTTTGATGTTCAGCCCTCCTCCTCCACCTCCTCCCCCTCCCCTCTGCTCCTTCTCCCCTTCCTCCTCCTTCATCATCATCTGCTCACATTACACCATCTGGACCAAGTCTTGGGATTGTCCTTATTCTTCTATTTGTTCTAATTCATATGCTTTTTAAAAGGGCTTTTTTTTTTTTTTTACTGTCCCTGGCTTTTTTATTCTTTTTATTATTTAATTCAAACTTCATTTCATTCTGGGCTTTAGCACTCTTGATACAATTCTTGTGGATGCTCATCACTTATCTATATTCTCCCTTGATTGTGAGCCCATCTCTCATGCTAGAAACAAGTTCCTTTCATCTGAGCACTTCAAAACCCTCCTTGTTCAATTCTTTTCGTCTCTTTTAAAGGCTTTCTTCTTTTGTTCTCATCTTGATCGTGTGCTATTATATCATCAGAATTAAGGTTTGCTGATCCTAGTCACCTTCTTAAATCATCTGCCCTTTCTCATTATCTAATCAAAACAAGTCTCTCCCTTCCTCTTTCTCTTCTCCCTCCTCTATCCCTCTCCTCTTCTTCCTCTTGCTCTCACTGAGATTTGGGATTTTTTTTTTTCTTATTGAAAATTAGCCATGATTAAACACCAGCGCACATGGTTCTTTGGATAGGTCTATATCCCATGAGTCCTCATGGATTTTCCAAGTTTGAGGTTATCTTTACATTTTCCCCATCTTTTTTACATATAATAAATTCCATACAATAGAATGTTACTTATTATATATAACAGAATGTATTATGTATAAAAATTCTTATAATTGCAGTTGTCATATTATAATTAATAATTGTATTCACTTATTTTGTTGTTGTTTAGTCACTAAGTTGTGTCCAACTCTTTGTGACCCCATGGACTGCAATGTGCCAGGCTCCCCTGTCCTTCACTATCTCCTGGAATTTGCCCAAATTCATGCCCATTGAGTTGGTGATGCTATCTAACCATCTTATCTTCTGCCACCCACATCTCCTCCTGCCTTCAATCTTTCCCAGCATCAAGGTCTTTTCCAATGAGTCGGCTTCTCACATCAGGTGACCAAAGTATTGGAGATTCAGCTTTGGCATCAGGGGGAGACTTGTTTTTGATTAGATAATGAGAAAGAGTGAAGAATGAATAGTCATCCAATGAATATTCAGAGCTGATTTCCTTTAGGATTGACTGGCTTGATCTCCTTGCTGTCCTGTCCAGTTCAGTTCAGTTGCTCAGTCCTGTCCGGCTCTTTGTGACCCCATGGACTGCAGCACACCAGGCTTCCCTGTACTTCACCAGCTCCTAGAGCTTGCTCAAACTCATGTCCATCGAGTCAGTGATGCCATTCAACCATCTCATTGTCTGTCGTCCCCTTCTCCTCCTGCCTTCAATCTTTCCCAGCATCAGGATCTTTTCAAATGAGTCAGTTCTTTGCAACAGGTGGCCGGGGAACTGGAACTTCAGCTTCAGCATCATTCAATTCTTTTGAATGATATTCATTCCAATGAATATTCAGGACTGACTTCCTTTAGGATGGACTGGTTTGATCTCCTTTTAGTCCAAGGGACTCTCAAGAGTCTTCTCCAACACCACAGTTCAAAAGCATCAATACTTTGGGGCTCAGCTTTCTTTGGTCCAACTCTCACATCCATCCATGACTACTGGAAAAACCTTAGCTTTGACTAGATGGACCTTTTTGGCAAAGTAATGTCTCTGCTTTTTAATATGGTGTCTAGGTTGGTCATACCTTTTCTTCCAAGGAGCAAGCATCTTTTAATTTCATGGCTGAAGTTATCATCTGCAGTGATTTTGGAGCCCCAAAAAATAAAGTCTGACCCTGTTTCCATTGTTTCCCCATTTATTTGCCGTGAAGTGATGGGACCAGATGCCATGATCTTTGTTTTTGAATGTTGAGTTTTAAGCCAGCTTTCTCACTCTCCTCTTTCACTTTCATCAAGAGGCTCTTTAGTTCCTTTTTGTTTTTCTGCCATAAGGGTGGTGTCATCTGCATATCTGAGGTTATTGGTATTTCCCCAGCACTTTCTTCCAAGGGACTCTCAAGAGTCTTCTCCAGCACCACAATTTGAAAGCATCAATTCTTTGGCACTCAGCATATATGTTGAGATAGCATTTGCAAACCTAAATAGTTTGAGATAGTACTTGCAAAAATAAAATACACCTATTTAAAATATATAATCAGTGGCTCTAGTATATTCATGGAGTTGTGTAAACATCACCACCACCTAACAGAAGAACATCTTCAGCACTCCAGTGAGAGACCTGGTGCCCATTTGTATGCCCTTGCTAATACACTGCCCCCAAGCCCAGGGCAACCACTGAGCTACTTTCTGTCTATAAATTCTGCCTCTTCTGGAAATTTCTTATAAATGGGATCATATACTATGTGATCTTCTGTGACCGGCTTCTTTGAATCAGCAAACTGTTTTCAGGATTCATCCATGTTATCGCATGTGCCAGTACTTGATTTTTAATGCCAAATAACATTCCACTGTATGGCTCTATCACATTTTTATATCCATTCATCAACTGATGGATTAAAACTGTTTCCATTTTGAGGCTCTTGTCAGCGATGGTGCTGTGAACATCAGTGTACAACTTTCTGTGTGAACACGTGTTTTCATTTCTCTCAAGTATACGCCTAAGAGCAGAATTGCTGAGTCATTCAGTAACTCTGTGTTTAACATTTTGAGGCAAACCTGTCATTATTGCTTTTTCTGTACAATCTCTCATTAGAAGCAGCCATGCTCTCATTTATTCAGGAGAGGAGAACGGGGGCTTGATTTTGTGTGATGACGAAGTCAAGAAAGGTCTAAAAAGTCTTTAATGCTGACATTGCTTTGCTAGGTAACGCTCTCCTTATCTATTGATCACCCAGGACTTGTCTCACCGTTGTGGTTACACGTTTTACTTGGTAAAGCTGGATTTTAGTAGATGAGGCTGCTCAAGTTCTGTGAAGCAGAACACTTGAAAGGGGAAGCTGCCGCAGCTCCTTTGCCCAGCTAGAACTGTAACACTTTCACTAAATAAGGCTCTTCTAGGATGTTTTCTACAGAAGTCATTTTTTAGAAAATAAAAAGTATTTGCCCAAAGCTTTCTAAAAGATGTTTAATTCATTTGAAGAAAATTAATGAATTGTTAAGGAATAGACTTTTCTCTAAAAGAGAATTTGATGTCCTGAGGACAGATGTCTATTGCTGGTTTACTCGTGGACCCCTAATATCTCTGTCATTGTATCCAACACAATGTTGTGTGTATCTGTACACCTAGCTTCAAAATTGTGAAATGCATCTATATTTCCATCATGGGTCAGACAAGCAAGTTTTGTTTTGTTTTTTAAAGAAAATTGCAGAAATCACCCCCACATAGATTTCTCCTTGACAAAAAATATATATCATCCACTGACACACTGCACAGTGAATCAATAGCCCCAGATTACACCAAGCTAAAGATGGACAGCAAGGTAATTTTGTTGGGACAGTGAACAGGCAGGACATGATAACTGCAACTGCTCTGCCAAAGTGCACAGGCTTAAAAAAAATCTCCCCTAAGTAATCACTTCAGTGTTCTTCTCTGGGTGATAAGATCTGATTTCATTAAGTATCTTCATATGAATGAAAATGCAAAGTTTTGAGTCTGGAGTTGTGAGCCATCCGCTCCCCACCTCCCAAGTTCTGTGTTTACTGCCTTACTCACCCACTTTGCATCGGCAAATCACAGGGAGAAGCTAAATGTTCTCCGCTGCTTTAGACCTAATCAAAGCTGAGATGAATAATGAACTTGCTTTTCCATAAAGACATTCTGTTTGGCATTTCAGCTAATAAGGTAAGCTAAGGGTAATTCTGGGCTATGGAAAACAAGATAAATAGTCTCTGTGTTTGCTTCCTGTGCTAATCCATAATTTTTCTTTTAATGTGCTGGAGTTACTTTCATGTTTCACAATGTCTGTGAATTTGGGATAAACAGTTTAATACAGAGTACCCCTCAGCGTACCCTTTTCCTTTGATTTGGTTGCTTATGGTACTAGAGGGGCTGAGGGAGAAATCCAGCTTTTCAGTAAGAACAGCATCTGTATAATAATAGTGTTATCATCTATAGTGCAAAGTGAATTTAGCTAAAGAGCCATGTAGGTAGATACAGCAAAGACAGATAAAATGATTGAAGCCCTGGTGACTGAATGTATTTAGCATGATGTGTTGTAAATTAACATTGAATATGCTCTAAGGAAAGCAGAGTACATACATCATGTTGGTTTATGAGTCATTTCATTTCTAAGTACATGTTATCCTAGAGAAGGTAGTAATTTTCAATTGCTAAAATTATTCCACAGCTCCGGTTTAGGTGGGTTTTATTTGGTGAGATTGTGTTTTAAAACAGCAGCCTGCCGATAATGTACATTTTCCTTATTACTTTCTTGATTTACCGGAGCTGCAAGGATTTCTGTTCGTGTGGAAAATGTACTTGTTTGTCCCATGAAGTTCAGGGGATAAAAAACCATCAGATCCCTACGAGATTTTCATGGCTACCTTAGCCACTCTATCTTAAAAACTAAAAGTGATAAAACAGTTACTAGGTTGGGTTTTCTTTTTTGTGATCTAGCTTCTCGGGGTTTAACACGAGGATTTTTATTTTAGGCAGATCGGAGCACAAATCCCTGAGACTAGCAAAAGCTTAGCAAGATGGGGAAGAAATTGCCATCTTTTCTTTTCTCTTAAGAACGTCAAAAATGAAAAATGTGATTTCTGTTTTCTGGGCTCACTGCTGTGTCACCTGAAAATCAGAGTCTCTATTCTCTCAAAGTAGGTGACCTCAAAAGATATTTCAGAAGATCTATTCAAAACAGCCAAGTATGTGGGAAATTTTGGAGACATGGAAAGGAAATGGTTCTCTTCTTCCTACCTGACCTTCCCATTTTGTTTTTCTGCGTGGGAAACGAGCTGTGCCACCAGATATTTTTGTTTCGTGGAAATCTTTAAACGTTGCAATCAGGCTCTTATAGAAAAGGAAGAATTTTTCTTCTCCCCACCCTCTAAATTGTTCGCAGTACCTGTTTTTCCAGAAGTGTAAATAGGTGCTAAGTATGCGCACAAAGATAAGCCACTACCAAAGACTGAGTTCCGTTTACATGTCCCCCTGTCCCACCTACAAATTTTAGGCATTTCTCTGGAAAAAACCTCTACTTTAGTAAACCTATGAGAAGTGGGAGTGTAGCATTTGAGTCTATCACAGCTCATTTTTAAGAACATATGTTACATAGTCATACTTCAAGGTTTTAAAATATGTTCCATTTCACGGCTCTTCTCTGCGTGCGGGACTCTGTTGGAAGCTCAAATATGGTGGGCTGTTTGGGGTTTGGGAGGTGTTCATTTTCTTTCCCTCTTTCCCCAATTTCTCTCTCATACCTCATCACTCCAGACATCCTTGACTGTCCCCTGCATTTTTATTGCTTCTTTATTTTTGGGATTTCCCCTCTGCTATTTCCCTTCTCCCCAGCATCATTGGTCCAGAGCCTATGGGTTGCATTGTATCCTTTGGAAAGTTGGAAGAAACAAACTAGAAAACAAACTTTGATAACTGCAAAGTTGCTGTCTATTTTCTGTCATTTGTACAGTAAGAAAACTTTGATACCAGAGTGACTTTTTATCCAGTACTACTACCTAAAACCAACCTGATGATTTCAAATGCAAGGTTTTTGGCCAGCATCCTCTTCATGATTCTTTTTGTCTACCATGGTTACCACTCACCCTTCAATGTGAGATGCAAAGTTCCTAGTCCTTTCAGGCACTCTGAGTGATGCCAGATGAAGGCAGGTGTTACCTACAGACTCACACATTAACCCCTTGGGTTAGTTAATTAATGGAGAAGATCTAGAGAAAGCAGCAACTGTGCCTTCGCTCCCCACCCTCCACCCCCCAACCCATACACAGCACAGACCACAGCGCAGCTGTCCACTGAGGACAGTGGTAACTGAGGCAGCAGCACAGTCACAGATGGCCCACCATCCTAACAAGTTCCTGGAACATGGCAAGGAGGCTTGAGCAGAAGGCGGCAGACAGATTTGTTCCCAAATACACGTGAAGCCCATTCTTGGGGACAATCAGAATTAAGTGGAGGAGGAACAAAGATGAGAGAAGACTGGAATATCGCTAGACTTGGTTAATATCACTATCCCTTGATGCACACAGGCTGGCGGACTGTCTGCATTACAAAAGTAAGGTGTGTGCATGCATGCATGCTCAGTCATGTCCAACTCTTTGTGATCCTATGGAGTGTAGCCCACCAGGCTCCTCTGTCCATGGCATTCTCCAGGCAAGAATACTGGAATGGGTGGCCATTTCCTGCTCCAGGGATGTTCCCAACCCAGGGACCGAACCTGCGTCTCCTGCATCGATAGGCAGATTCTTTACCATTGAGCCACCTGGGATGAAGGTCAATGGTAAGCTCAAAAGAGCATCTCTAAAACTGGGCATGCTATCTTCCCCCACCAGCTCCTTAACTGGCATTTCCTACTCTTATAAATAGGACAACTGTCTACCTCTTTTTACCAACCCAGAAATAGAGGGGAAACCCTTCACTTTCCCCTCTACCTCCCCATATCATTTAAGGTAGACTCCTAAGAGTTAGTCAGATGGATGACTGAAGGGGTGGGAAGCTCACCAAGTCTTATAGATTCTATTTCTATTCGCTTCTCCTCATCCCTTCATCAGCCGCTGCCCCATTGAATCACCATAGTTTCTCTCCTAGATTAGTATAAATAACTCCTACATGGTCTTCCAGCCAAGACCATGTAGGAATTATTTGGTTTCCTTTAATCCAATTCATTCTATGTACTAGAGTCCAGATGACATCTCTAAAATACAAATAGAATCAGCAAATCTTCTACTTACTAAATCCTTCAATGGTTCCTCCATACTCCCAATGGTAGAGTCCAGACTTCTTACCATGACTTACAGGGTGTGACATAATGGGGGACCTTTTTCCTCCACAGCCTAACTTCTCAACACTCCCTATGTCCACTCTGCATTTCAGCCACACTGACACTTTCTCCTGGGTTCCGTTCTCTCCTTCTCAGGGCCTTTTCATGAGCTTCTTCCTCTTTTGTCTCTTGTATCCACTCACCCCAAACTCCTCTCTTCTCTACTTACCCCTTTTCAACCTTTTAGTCTTGGCTGAGATGTCTCTTCCTCCAGGAAGTCCTCTCTGACTGGCCATAGTTGAGTCTAGTATCTCTCCATAATTCTCACCTATCTGTTATTTCCTTTTCATGTCTTAGATAAAGTTGACTATTCCACTAGCTGATAATTCCATGATGGTAGATATCTGGTCTCTTATTCACAGTAGTGGCCACAAACAAGCCCAAAGGAAATTCTGTCCGAATGCATGAATGGAAACTTGGCCTCCTGAATGACTTCATTACCTTTTGTTCTGATGAGGTTACAGAAACTGAAAGCAACGATTCTTTGTTACTCATTCCTGCAAAGTATTCTGCCAGTGCCTTTCATATGCATTCTTTAATCTTCATGTTCTTATTCTCATTTTGTAAATGGGAGAACTGAGGCTCAAGTTGCCCTGAGTAACACTGATATTAATGAATGGTCCCCCCCAGTCTGTTTGATTCCTGGAGCCAGCTCTTTCTATCCACCATGTGGCCCCTTGCTGCCTTACAGTAGGAAAAAAAAAATTTTAATCTTAAAAATGAATAGCTACCTGGAGAAGGAAATGGCAAACCATTCCAATATTCTTGCCCAGAAAATCCCATGGACAGAGGAGCCTGGTGGGCTATAGTCCATGGTGTTGAAAAAGAATCAGACACGACTGAGCAACTAAACCACAGCAAGAGAAGACATTAACGCTTAAGTAAGGATTCAGAGAATATATCACTCACAGAGTCTATTTGAAGAAAATCCTCAAAAAAGTTGCCCATTAAATAGGTTAATCATAACAATAGGGAAAGATAAAGAATAAACAGTGGTAAGCAAAAAACCGCACAGTTGTAATTAAGCTGTAATGGATGATGATAACGTGACTGGGAATTTGTGACTTAAGTAATAGGTAAAGATTCTTGAAATAAAGGAGTCAAGTTTTCAGAGAAAATCTAATAAATGTCCAGAAACAGAAAATGAATGGCGGATGGTAGAAAAACCCTTCCTTTTTCACTGCCTGCCTGTTCATTTGCTTCCTGACCTCCCCTGGTCCATCCCGGGTGTATTTTTCCATCATTGTTAACCTGAAATTACCTTCCTTTGTGCTGTATTCTTTCTTCTCCAGCCTTAGAGCTGGCTGGAGTTTTCTGCCTTTCTTGTTCTCTCCATGGCGAGAGTCACTGGGTCTCACATTTCTGCTCCATTTCCATTGTCCTTTTCAACACAAATTTTTCTGCTGGTCCTGCTCTGTAATTACTCTTTCCACAGTGCTTTTGCCTGAGCCCAGTTAGATCTCAATGTTCATCAGTCACGGCTTGACGTCAGACTACTTAGGGGGCTTCCACTGGCCTTTCAAGGGGCAGCAAATTACTGCTTTTACCACCCACCCACTTCATCAGCGCTGCTCTCTGCGGGAGAAGTCGCTAGAAGTACAACTAGAGAAGGGGAGTATACAACTTCTGGGCAATGATCCATTTTGTGTCTGCCGTGATTGTCTTCAGGGTCCTGGGAATCCAAACCACCATACAGACGCACATAGTCCCAAAAGTTAAGGGACAATAATACGATGTCGTGTGAGGGGCAGAGGCTTTCAAGGCTGGGGAGCTCAGTTGGAAGGCTCTTTCTACTATTTATCTATGTGGACTTGAGATATCATTTGACCTTTCCGTGCTTCAGTTTCCTCATCTGTTAAATAGATAATAATGGTGCCCAGCTCATAAACTGTCTTCCTGGCACAGAGTAAGTCCTCTTCCACGTTGGTCGTGTTGGTGGTTAGGGCAGGGTGGAGGGTGTATATGGAAAAATGGCCCCAAATATAGTCCACCCTCACCCTAGAAAATCGTGAATGTGACTGTTGATGGCAAATGTGACTTCACAGGTGCAACTATGCTACTTGGGATGGGAAGATTATCCTGGAATAATGGATAATAATAAATAATAATAATGAGAGGACTCCATTCCCCTCAAGGGAACTACAAGGGTCCTTGTAAGAGGGAAACAGACAGAGACTTGACCACAGAGGAAGGCCACATGACCACTGAAACAGAGATTTGAAGATGCTGGGCTGTTGGTTTTGAAGCGGAGGGAAGGTGGGTGAGACAAGGACATGGACCCTCCCCCTAGGACATCCAGAGGGAGCTCAGGGCTGCTGATAGCTTGATTTTAGCCAAGTAAATCAGTGTAGACTTCTGACCTCTGGAAGTGTCAGAGAAGAAATGTGAGCTGTTTGAAGCCACTGAGTGTGTGTCATTTGATACAGCAGCCATGGGAAACATTTCAGGATATTTCAGGAAATGAAAGATGACTCCAATAAAGAAAGGGGGTATTACAGAGGCTGCTGCATGGTGAGGGAGGGAGGTGGGGAGACCCTCTGAGTATTAGCTGTGCGCCTGAAATGTGGCCGGATGTGTTGCAGTGCCTGTATTAAAGGAGGGCCAGAAGAAGAAGGTGGAAGGGTGTCACCTGGGTGGGGATTTTAGGCATAACCAGAAGAGAGGTCTTGTGGAGATGGAGGCGGTTGAGTGGTGGTTGAGGGTGGGACGTGGTGGGTGGGGAGGGTGCTGAGCAGAGGGTAGAATGCCACACTCAGCAAGGAGTATTTGGTTCAGAAGAAAGGATGGATGGTTTGGGGGAATTCCCTGAGAAAGGGGAAAAAATGTGGACTTGGAAAAGATCTATAGAAACAAAAGGACCCATTTTCTGTTGTTCTCAGTGTCCTATCACTGATACTAAAAGGCAGTCCAAAAAAAGGCATTTTTGAAACAGACCTGCTGTGCTTTAAACCATGTCGAGACTAGTAGCAGGAGATTGGGTGCCTTCAGTTTAATCTCTAGAGGGGCCCCACCAGAGAGGCTCAGTCTGCCGGGAAGTTCTGAATGCTCCATGTATTGTCCGTAATCTGGTGCTTCCGGTAGAACATACTGCCTTTCCTCAAGGCCATGCCTTCACTTATGCTGTTTCCTCTCCCGTCACACCCTCTTCTTCGCCCCACACCCAGCTGGCAGTCTGGACCACCATCCAAGTGTCAGGTCAAGGATGACCTCCTTGAAGCAGCTTCTGTGGTCACTGCACTCTCTAGCATGTATTTTCCAGCAATGCCTTCACTTCATTGCAACCACACTTGAGTGCTTCTTGCTTCCCTCCCGCCACTAATTCCACCTTTCTCTCCAATAAAGATTGAGATCCCTGGGGGCAAATAAGTCTATTAATACTTGCATCTTCTGCTCCCATAGTGCCTGGCATATAGGAAGCCCTCAATAAATGTGAATGGTTGCTAAGAGGGTAGATCTTAAACATTCTCAGTGCAAAAAAAAAAAAAAGATTTTATTTAAGTGATGTGATAAGCTTTCACCATACTAAGCTATGCTGGTCACCATTTTACAGTATGTAAGTGCATAAAATCAATAGGTTATACCCCTTAAATTACCACAATGTGATATATCAGTCTTAGCTCAGTAAAGCTGGAACCAGCATACACACAAAAAAGTATATGAGGGGGCTTTAAGAACAAAAAAATAAATGTGAATGGACGGATGGATGGATTTATTAATTGTATCCAGTGGGCAGTTATCATAGAGTAATGAAAATCATAAAGTTCATGAATTCTAGGATCAGCATCTAGAGAAAGTAAGGTTTTCTACCCTATTCTTTCAAAAGCAAGAAATTATAAGAAGAAATAACACCAGAACTGTATGAAACAGGTATTAATTAATTCCCTTGCTGTCTGTTCTATGGTTCAAACAACTCAAAATCTGAGCTAGAATTCAGAACAAGTTTTCTTGACTTCCAGATCCAATTTGCCTTTCTCCTACAACAATGACTTTTTTTAACTGCAGTAGGCTGTCCAAAGAGAACAACAAAATACCATGTTAAATGTACACTAATTTATTTTCAAGTATAATAAAAACCACAAGTGGGTTTCTACCTACTTACTATATTTCAGATTTGAGGAAAAATTATTTAAAATCCACAATTTTTTAAAAAAGATAAATGTGTTCAACGCATGATTTTAATACTATTGTTTATTATTGCTGCTACTATCTTTTTAATAAAAATGAATAGTAAGAGCAGTAGTCAAAATGTCATGTTCATATTTTGAGTAAAATGAACATACATGAATAGACTCACAGATACAGAAAAAAAACTTGTGGTTACCAAAGGGAAGAGAGAAGGAGGGAGGGATAAATTAGAGGTATAGGATTAACAGATACAAACTACTATATGTAAAATAGATAAACAACAAGGATATGCTGTACAGAACAGGGTATTACATTGTCTTGTAATAACTGAAAATGGAGTGTAATCTGCAAAATTACTGAAACTAACACAATATTGTGACTCAACTATGTTGTTGTTGGTTAGTCACTAAGTCATGTCAGACTCTTTTACAGCCTCCAAGGACTATAGCCTGTTAGGCTCCTCTGTCCATGGGATTTCACAGGCAAGAACAATGGAGTGAGTTGCCATTTCCTTCTCCAGGCGGGCGATCTTCCAGACTCAGGGATCAAACCCTGCATTAGCAGGCGGATTCTTTACCACTGAGCCACCAGGGAAGCCAACTCAACTGTACTTCAATTGTATCAGTTATATTCAGTTATCTATAGGAATTAAATACATTACTAATAAATTATCAAGTGATTAAATATCTACAGCATCTACCCACAGCAAGCAATTCAAAAGGCCCAATTAGTATGTCCAAGCCTCAAGTTTACATTAGAAACTACTTTATCCTCATTCTACATCTTTTGGAAGGATTTTGTAAACTTTAAATTACATAGTTAATAAGCTCTAAGAGTTTACTCACTAGTGTGAACAGGAAAGGTGCTTCCCAGGTGGTGCTAGTGCTAAAGAACGCACCTGCCAGTGTAGGAGACACAAGAGACGCAGGCTCAATCCCTGGGTTGGGAAGATCCCCTGGAGGAGGGCATGGCAATCCACTCCAGTATTCTTGCCTGGAGAATCCCATGGACGGAGGAGCCAGATGGGCTACAGTCCATAGGGTCGCAGAGTCAGACATGACTGAGGCGACTGAGCATGCACACATGCATGTGAACAGGAAGAACCTGCAGCTTGCTACCAGATTGGGAGAAGTAAAATTCTGTCCTTCCCTCATACCTCAAACATGTAACATGTGAACACTTCTGTACAAGACAATCGTAGGCGATTGTATCGTAGGCAGTACAAGCGTGTGTGCCAACCATGCCCAGTTCTGCGCTTTACAACTGCTGAGAATTTCTAGTCTTTTTTGTTTATAAACCACACAATGGACTGATTCTTAACATCTCAAAGACCCTGGCCGGCATGATTAAAACTGATGAACTGCTTTAAAACAATTGCCTTGAAAAAAGAACAACTAACATTTTAGTATTTCTTCAAGTTAATATTGAAGTTAATATTTAATATTTCTTCAATGACTTCAAGTAAACCAGTAATATTTTTACTCTCTCGTGTTACTCTGTAATCAAATCCTGTGTTTATGGTAGGGAAAATAATTTTGTTGAACTAAAATGGAAAACTCAGTTGTTTTACCCACTTGCTGGAATTTTATCACAAACAGTTGGCTATTATTCTAATACGGTTCCTACCTTCTCTCTCTCCTCTCTATGGTTTTAACTCAATGGCTCCATCCCAATCTATATTATTTTAAAGTTACTAAGAAATTAGATGTCATCAGCTAGTAATGTACTGGTCTTTTTTTTAAATTGTCTCTTCTAAACTACCAAGTAATCTAGAGAGAGGAAGAAATGAATTATATTTGCACATGACTTTTATAAGCTGGGATATTTTGATTTCTCAAAACAATTCTAAATCAAGTCTAAAATTTTGTAAAAATTTGATATTTTTGAAAGTTTTGTTTATGAAGAGGATGAAAGTGAAAGTGTTAGTCACTCAGTCACTTCCGACTCTTTGAGACTCCATGGTCTGTCCATGGGATTCTCCAGGCAAGAATACTGTAGTGGGTTGCCATTCCCTTCTCCAGGGGATCTTCCCGACTCAGGGATAGAACCCAGGTCTTCTGCATTGCAGGCAGGTTCTTTACCATTTGAGCTAACAGGGAAGCCCTGTTGTATAAAATATAATATTAATAGTATTCATTGTTTGGCCAAATTAATGTATTCACACAGAGTCAAAAATCACATACAAATCAAGTTGAAGGGACCATAAGAAGAAATGGACTTAAATATCATCTAAGTGCTTCATTTCTATAGAAAAGAAATAAACACTCTAAGTTACTGAGAAGGGAGCGCTAATTCATTATAGCAGAGGTTTAAACATAAAAGGGAAAGGAGAAAGACAATAACATATGTTTGGATTTCAAAATCCTATTATATCATAACACCCCAAATTGGGAAGATGGAAAACACATCTTGAAAACCTAGTCCACACACACATGCCTCTCCCCTCAAAAATCCCAGCGCTGTTTTGTTAACACAGTTTTTCACATGGAGCAGTTGGATCTAATGAGAGGCTAAATCTTGCCTTTGTGTTCGAAATTGACTTATTTTTCCCCTCATTCTGAGTTCTCCTGTAGCCAGCCTCAGGACCATGAGAGCCTGCTTGGTTGTTTATCATTAGTATTTATCACTTTTACCAAATGCCACAAGGTGCTCAGAACCATACCTTGCTATTCAGAATAAAACACAAAATCCCTGTACTTGGTGGGGAGGGTGACCCAGACCATTAAAAGCATTCACAGAATCTAAGAAAAGGAAACTACAGGAGTGATGAAACAGGGCATCTGGCAGGCTGTCTCTGAGAGGTGGATTCCCAGGGGCCAGGGATGAATGGGTGGCTGAGAACTCTCTCTCCTTCTTAACCTGACCACCCACCGTGATGGCTCAGGCGGCAGGCTACCTGGGAGCGGGAGCCAGTGGCAGGCCAGCGATGGAGTGAGCCAGATATTCAAGTCACATAGCAGGAGGCGGGTGGAAGTGACCTTCCTCCCCGGCGGGCAGATACTATTCACCTGCCATCTGTGTCACGGCACTCAGGGTCAGGGAATGCTTGACAAAGGAAGAAAGAGAATCTAATCCCATTACTCGTGTGAGAATTCAGAGCAAACTTCCATAAAAACCGAGGATAAGAACGTGGCCTGGTGATGTCATACACCCCCACCTTCACATGGACCTGGTTTCCTCTTTCACATTACCCAACAGATGCAATTTCCCAAAGTACATTTTTTAGATAAATAAGGCTGATAGGGTTCTAACATAGGTATATTTTTCTGGGGAGGAAAAGGATGCATTTGGTTTCATTTCCTGCCGGTGTCCTAATCCTTCGCTACATCAGCAATGCTACCAAGATCAGAACACTGATTTTAATGTTTCATACTTTAATTGACTAGAGTTCTCCTGTGTATCTACTTGGTTTGAAATTTGGGTGACAGTATATTTTCAGCTCAGCCCTATTTTAATGCTTATCCTAGACTCCGTGGAATCATATGACAGCAGGTTTAAGGTAACATCAACCACTTCTTATTGTTGGCAGGTTGGTACAGACAATTATTAAATTGGTCTGTAAGATCAAGTGAAATGCACTCAAAATCATCTTTATGTTCATTTTTATAACCACAGTGCCTGTCACATAGCAGGCACTCAATAACTAGCTGATAAAAGAATGATGGGAGAGCACATAATTAGAAGGATGAAAAAAAGAAATCTCCATATGCAATCAGAAAAAACTCTTTCTAGCCATATTTAAGGTTTCCATTGAATTAATTTCGGTCACTAAAATGTAAAATTCAGGTGAGATGCCCTTATACATCCAATGATTGTTACTTGTTCCAAAAGTATATGTGTGAGAAAGAAGAATAAGTTACAGGAAGTCCTCGTAACAAAAAAAAAAAGTGCCTTTCTTATGTAATGGAAATGGTAAAAGTGGCATTAGAGTTCTGCTTCTTTCTCCAAAGGATATTTTTTAAAAGCACCCACAAATGTCATCCCATCTATTTTTAAGCAAAGTGCTGCTGGATAAACAGCTGATTCGTCTAAACTCAATGGGGAAATTCAACTTTAAGTAAGCTGTTTTATCTCATTGAAAATAAGTGGCACAGACTGATACAGAACATACGGGTCTTCGCATATGATTATATGTGCATTTTCCTAACTTTAAATATAAAATTCTAACCCAAGCTGAAAAAATAGGAAAGCAAAATGTCTTTAATAATAGTTCTTAAAAGATTCTAATTTATGATTCTCCTACTCAACTTTCATCAATTTCCAGTTAAATTGTGTTCCTTAGATTATCTTTGCCAGTGATGGAATAGAACCTACAGATTGAGATCATGTAAAGATGACAGAAATTCTAAAAAACAAACTTGTATGCTTATAAATTTGTGGTCTTTCCACAGATTTTATTTTTTAAAGAAAAGTGGGTTTGGAGGTTTTCCCACAGAATTCATATTTTAATAAGACTAATACAGGTTCATGCTGGAAAAATACAAACAGTGCAGAATGGTACAGAGAGAAAAGTCAACCCCTGTTTCCCAGTCTCCCACCACCACTTCCTGAAGAGCACCACCACTGCTATCGTTTTAACATTTTCCTTCTCATATTTCTCACAGATATTCAAACTCAAAAATATATGCATATATATGTGTGTATATATTACAAATAGTATTCAGCATGTGGCCATTCTACTTTATAAAACATACAGTTGACCCTTGGACAACGTGGGGGTTGGGGCACCAACCCTCCACGAAGAAGAAAATTTGCATACAATTTATAGTCAGCTCTCCCTCTGGGTGGTCCCTCCATGTCTGAGGTTCCAGATCTTTGGACTCAACCGGCTTCCCTGGTGGCTCAGTGGTAAAGAATCTGCCTGCCAATGCAGGAGATGTGGGTTCAATCCCTGGGTCAGGAAGATCCCCTGGAGAAGGAAAGGGCAACCCACTCCAGCATTCTTGCCTGGGAAATCCCATGGATAGAGGAGCCTGGCAAGCTATAGTCCGTGGGGTTGCAAAAGAGTTGGACACGACTTAGCAACTAAAACAACAAATCACAATCATGTAGTTCTCTAACATTTACTATTGAAAAGAATCTGCATATAAGTGGATCCATGCAGTTCAAACCCACGTTGCTCAAAGGTCCAACTGTGTGGGTCTTCTCTCTGTTAGTAGAGAGATCCACCCTGTTTTTTTGTTAGGAGCTATGAGATGCTTCATTACATAGGAGTGTTCATTCATTTAGCAAACATTTAATGCTCATATACCATATGCTGGGCACACTTCCAAACATTGAGAGTACAGAATTGGACAAAACAAAATCCCTGCCTTCAAGAAGATCAAATTCTACATATTGAGGAGCTAGCATATTTACATGCACAGATTAATTCCTTAATCTGTCTCTAGAATATACAAACAGCTCATTATCAAAAACACTAACAACCCAACTGAAAAGTGGGCAGAAGGTCTAAATAGACTTTTCTCCAAAGAAGACATACAGAAGGGCAGAAAACACATGAAAAGATGCTCCACGTCACTAATTATTAGAGAAATACAAATTAAAACTACAATGAGGTTATCATCTCACACCTGTCAGAATGGCCATCAACAAAAAGTCTACAAACAATAAATGATAGGGTGTGGAGAAAAGGGAATCATATTATTAGTGGGAATGTAAATTGGTACACCACTATGGAGAACAGTATGGAGGTTCCTTAAAAAACTAAAAATAGAACTACCATATGACCCAGTAATCCTACTCCTGGGCATATATCCAGAGAAAGCCATAATGCTAAAAGATACATGTACCCCAATGTTCATGACAGTGCTATTTACAATAGCTAAGACACAGAAGCAACCTAAATGTCCATTGACAGAGGAATGGATAAATAAGATGTGGAACACACATACAATGGCATGTTACTCAGCCATTAAAAAAAAATGAATGAAATAATGCCATTTGCAGTAACCTGAATGGACCTAGAGATTGTCATATTAAGTGAAGTAAGTCACACAGAGAAAGAAAAGTACCATATGATATCATTTATATGTAGAATCTAAAAAAATGCTCCAAATGAACTTATTACAAAACAGAAACAGACTCACAGACTTCGAAAATAAACTTATGATTACCAAAAGGGAAAGGAGAAAAGAGAAAAATTAGGAGTTTTGGATTAACATAAACACACTTATCATATATAAAATAGATCATCAACAAGGACCTACTATAACAGCACAGGGAACTCTACTCAGTATTCTGCATTAACCAAATGGGAAATGAATCTCAAAAAGAATGGATATATGTGTATGTATAACACAATCACTTTGTATACCTGAAACTAACACAACATTGTAAATCAACTATCCTCCAATAAAAAATGAAATTAAAATACGTGGAAAGAAACATCATTCATTATCACACTTTTAACTTTTTACAAATGCTGCCATAATGAACTGCCCATTAATCTTTAATTCATCAGTTGAAGATATTGCAGATATTATTTTTATACATTCAGCCTTTCAGTCAGTGCTTTCTTTATGTCATCAACCAAGAAATGGGCTGTCAATTTTTCATTGTTAATTAATATAATACAATTATAGAAATTGTCCAGATTCTATCTTTTATAAATCTACATCCTCAACCTTGGGCTCAGTCGCTAAGTCATGTGTGACCCTATGTGACTCCGTGGACTGTAGCCCGCCAGGCTCCTCTGTCCAAAGGATTTCCCAGGCAAGAATACTGGAGTGGGTTGCCATTTCCTTCTTCATCAAGTACCTTGAAAGATATTAAAATTTTATCTGAATTGAATCTTCCTGGATTAGCCTAGGTTAATGCTTCAGACGGGAAGCAGGTTAGAGGCCCTAGTTTCTCTCTGCTATGATTGAGTCTACATGCTAGAAAGTTCTGATTTAAACATTTCATGATACCCAAATGCCTCCCAGACACAATTTTTATGTCTCCTTTTTGTTTCCATAACACAAGAACAAAAGAAGGATGTTTTGTAGATAAAAACAAATAAATGTATTTCTCTATAGAAAAGTCAAGAAAAGTATACCTCCTGCAAAACTGAGCAGAAAAATCAATTGTTACTTATGTGATTCTTGTTCGAAAAGCCATCCTGAAACACCCAATAGGGAAAACTACTTCTGGGTTTCTATTGCCTCTGTGCCCTGTATTATGTATTACAACTGAAGTCAGGTCAAAATTTATATCTAGAAGCACTTTGAACCAAAGAAGAAAAGAAATATTCCCTTTTCTGCCTCTTCCTACCCCACAAGGTCCTACCAAGCCCCCCCAAATATTCTCCTGTTTGAGACTTCTTGCAGTGATATTGGAACATTTGACTAGTTTGGCTAGAAACTAGGAAGCCACTTAATTTTCTTTCTTATTTAAGAACTATGTCCTCTTTAAAAAAAAAAAAATTATCTGTGGACATCTTCACACAAAAGAGTTTATTTTGTTTTGTTTTCTGTCCAAGTCTGTCTCAGGGGGAGAAATAAAATAATTACTTTTTGCCAAATGGAATATCATAAGTGGAGCTTAATTTAACACTTTTCTATTAATTCAAAAATTTTTTCCTCTGCACAAACAATTGCAAACTTGAGTGGGAGGTGAAGTGCCCACTCATACAGCGGCAATGAGGTGTACATGAATTACAGAGAGCCAGCGTTGTTACTAGGAAGAAGCTTGACTATCTGAAGAACCCAAATCAGGTCAGTTTGACTTATTATCAAAAAGGTAAAGATAGGGAATAAACCTCCCCCCCAAAAAAAAAGTCTTTCTCAAATGAAACATATCTGCATTTTTACTGTCTATAGGAGTTCACAACTTCTGTATTGGAAAAACACCATCGTTGAATATGAAATGTGGGTCTGTGTCCACGTATGCACATGAGACAATTCTAAAGACTGAATTCCAGTCAATATTTAGGGATAGAAGGAATCATGGGATGTGCCATTAGCAAAGACTTTTCTACAAAGATAAATCATTCATCATTTTGAGTAAGATTCTTACTCATGACAGTTTTTATCATAAAAGGTTGCCGTGGTGGAGGTTCATGATTCAGTGCTTGACAGGTGACATGTATCTATTGTTATAAGCCAATTCCACTTTCACGTCTCTATTTGCTGTGTTTCGTTGGCATAGATTCCTTTGAGTGAAACAAATCATGGCATAAGCTTTACAAAAATATAAGTTCTCAAAGACTGCATTTTGTTGTGATTTTTCCCATCTACACATAGAAGCTACCCTCCGCTTTTGTCCTTTGCATATCCATAGAGGAAGATCAAAACAGTTTTGCAAATTGTGAAAAGAACTCATGGAGATGAATCATTTTCTCATTTTGTTGAGTTCAGAGGATAAGTAGTTGCAGTATGACAAGGCTGAAACCACACAGGTCCAAGAGAAGAGATCTGAATTCTAGCCAGTTCTGTCACTTATTAGCTGTATAAACTATAATTTACATTTTGGGTTTCAGTTTCTTCATTTGTAAATGAAGCATGAAGCATTTATCAAGCATGATGTGAGTAGATGTTTGTCTGAAGAGAAGGAATTGAATTTGACAAACCGAGTAATATACTCAGGTTTTTCTATCAGCAGACATTCTGCAATCTTCTGGGCTTCCCAGTTGACGCGAGTGGTAAAGAATCTCTGCAATGCAGAAGACGTGGGTTCAATCCTTGGGTTGGGAAGATCCCCTGGAGTAGGAAGTGGCAACCCACTCCAGTATTCTTGCCTGGAGAATCCCATGGATAGAGGAGCCTGGTGGGCTACAGTCCATGGGACCACAGGGAGACTACTGAGCGACTGAGCACCCTGCAATCTTTAAGATGCTAATATGAACGGCAACTCTAAGAAAACTGGAAACTAGAGAGCACCTCCCAAACCTCCTCCATCCTTGGAACCCTCTTCCATAGTACATTTCTAAGGATGAATGATCCACAGAATGTGCTTTGGAATATACCAGGAGAGACAAGAGTTTTAGGGTGAGTCCTTTTGGCTGGTCCTGCCATGGTTGGGTGATGAAGCTCTTTGGTCTAACAGTATTCCGTTGACCCTGCTATGGTTGCAGTTCCCTGAAGACCACAGAAACAGCCAACTGCCACTCCCTGGAAACCACCAAAGACTGTCTCCTGGATGCTAGTTATAAATCCAATCCCCCAAACCTACCACCCTGATACTACACCCCCCACCAGCTCCTGCACGCATAGCGCCCCCCATCTCCGCACATCAGATGGCAGACTGCTTCTCTGTCATTTGTAGAGGAGAATCCAGGAATGAAGGTTCCCACACTCACATTCCCACTGATCCAAAACTCAGGTGTAACTCAGGTGATACAATCAAAGATTTCATGAGCACTTTTGTCTCCCTTTATTTTAATTTTATTGGGTAGTCTGCTTGGAACTGGAAATGTAGGCATAAATAAGAGTCTCTGCAGAGGAATGACATCTTCCCTCCTCTCTAGTTGCTTACAGATGGGTGGGTGAGACGGATTTGTAAATGAGTGAGTTTAAAATATAGTGATAGTGTTACATTAGTAGTATGTGCATGTTGTTAAGGTAAATTGTTTTTTTAGGTGAGCTCTACATTTGTTTTATGAAGGCAGGTCATTATAGAATTCTTGGGTTTGTTTTGTGTTTTTTGGCTGCCCTACTAGGCATGCGGGATCTTAGCTCCCCAACCAGGGATCAAACCCATGCCCCCTCTTTGGGAGTTCAGCGTCTTAACCTCTGGACAGACAGGGTAGTCTCACTGGTCTTTCAGAATGCAGAAGTCTCTGAGATTCCTTTTTATTCCATGTGGTATGATATGTAGCTTTTCCTCTACATTTGCCAACAAGAAACAAATATATCACAAATGACCCCCTTGCCCTTAAAAAGCTTGTTAAGTAAATTCACATGCGTGGCAGGCGCTCTGCTAAGCACTGAGTGAAAAGTCCACACAGTCGAAGCTCCCTCTGCTTCGACCACCTCTGTGGGACTCCTGAGCGTCCCTTGTGGGTCAAGGAGCTGATACTTACCTGTAGGTTTTGACCCAAACTAACTCCTAGAGAACGAACAGAGCATATACAGCTTATGACTAAAGACAGCCTGCCTATCAACCTGTGGTGTGGGGCCCTGTCTGCCCCCGGACCACTGCCCCAGAAGCCATCATTCAAGTTCCCACCTCTTCTGATGCTTGGTTCTGAGTGCCCACCTGGCTAAGCTGGGGACCCAGTTATTTAGTCAAATACTAATCAAGGTGTCGCTGGGAAGGAAGTATGTGAATTAATATCTACAATCAGTTGACTAAGGACAGAAGTTTACCCCTGAAAGTGCAGGTGGGCCTTGTCTAATCAGGTGAAAGGCCGAAGAGAGAAATTCTTCTTCAGGAGCAGAAGGAACTCTGCCTGCAGACAGCAGTGTCAGCTCTGGCATGAGTGTCCAGCCTGCCCGTCATGTGTAGGCTATCCACAAGGCCATGTGCCAGTTCATTCAAAGAAATCTCGAGTGATTCTGTTCTGCTCTGAGAAAGTTGACTGATCCATCATCCCTTACACAGAGGTCTCTTGAGAGCCCCCAAGTGCACTGACCATCACACCCCAAAGCCCTCCCACCCTCAGGCTAAAGGATCCTTGGAACTATCCCACAGTCTATCAGGGTTCAACTCTATCATGAATTAAATAAGCCGTAGGGGTTGGCCCCCCATGGGAACTTAACCATCACTTACCACATGATCTCCATACGAAAATACCTTCTGAATTCCAAAAGACAAGTTCTTACTTAATAGACATTATCTCTATAAGTTCATATCATCTTTATTCTTACTGTAAATCCCTGAGTACATGTTTCTGTCCTCATATTTGAGAATTGTTGTGATTGTTCAGTCACTAAGTCATGTCTGATGCTTTTCAGGGAGCACACCAGGCTTCCCTGACCTTCACTGTCTCCTAGAGTTTGCTCAAATCCATGTCCATTGAGTCAGTGATGCTATCTAACCATCTCATCCTCTGCCACCCTCTTCTTTTGCTTGAATCATGAACCTAACATTCCAGTTTCCTATGCAATATTGTTATTTACAGCATCAGACTTTCACCACCAGACACATCCACAACTGAGCATCATTTCTGCTTTTTTCACCACCAGACACATCCACAACTGAGCATCATTTCTGCTTTGGCCCAACAGCTTCATTCTTTCTGAAGCTATTTGTAATTGCCCTCTGCTCTTCCCCAGTAGCATACTGGACACCTTCTGCCCTGGGGGGCCCATCTTCCAGTGTCCTATCTTTGTGCCTTTTCATACTATTTATGGGGTTCTCACAGCAAGAATACCAGAGTGGTTTGCACTCCCTCCTCCCAGGGACCACGTTTCGTCAGAACTCTTCTCCATGACCTGTCCGTCTTGGGTAGCCCCGCATGGCATGGCTTATAGCTTCATTAAGTTACACAAGCCCCTTTGCCACAGCAAAACTGTGATCCACAAAGGATGTCTTTGAGAATACTGGGGTTAAAAGAGACTAAGGTCGCTGGACTAAAATCACACTTGCTAAGTAGTATAGTCGGATTTGAACCCAGGTTTACCTGATTCCAGACTCCGTACTACGTTCATTGCACTATGATTCTTCCCTATAAATGAAAAACTGTATGGTGGCAAAATATTCCATTTTCTTCTGTGCCACATTTGTAGCTGTGCTGGGTGGAGAAGCATTTAGACATTACCTAACATGTATTCAGAGCTTACTATGTACCAGTAGCTTATTTTAAAGATTCCTTTGGGAATTCCCTGATTGTCTAGTGGTTAGGACTCTGCACTTTCACTGCAAGGGGCATGGGTTCAATTCCTGGTCAGGCAACTAAGATCACAAAAGGTATGCAGCATGGCCAAAATAATTGTTTTAATCTTAAACATACAGATAGATCCTAGAGAAGGGATAGGCTACCCACTCTAGTATTCTTGCCTGGAGAATCCCCATGGACAGAGGTGCCTGGGGTCTACAGTGCATGGCGTTGCAAAGAGTCAGACACAACTGAGTGACGAAGCACAACACAGCCTATAGATACACAGATAGATAGATTCCTTTAATGAAACATTTAGGTTGAATTATATATCATTTCTATATTTGGACACTTCAAGATTCTAAAACATGTCATTCCTAATTATTTTTTGCCCCAGCCAATATATTTTGGTCATAGATATTTAATGAGTTTTTCTCTCTTGTTCTTAAATGACAGAGATTTCACACTGACATCAAGTACCGTATCAATTAGAACAAAAAGACAGGATTGTTGTAAGGCGAATGAAAGTGTTTTAATTTATTTATTTTAGTGTTTAAAAATGTTTGAATCCCACAGCTTCTGGTCCTCAGAGGTTGATATAGAATACCATGCAAATACCTTTTCGTCTTGTTAATGGTTTCCTTCACCATGCAAAACTTTGAAGTTTGACTGGGTCCCATTTGCTTACTTTTGGTTTTGTTTTCCTTTCTTGAGGAAACAGACCCAAAATAATTATTGCTAAGACAGTGTCAGAGTGTACTGCCTGGGTTTTCTTCTAGGAGTTTTGTGTGTTACATTTCGAGGTGCAAACTACTAGGTATAAAATACCTACGTGTACACGGGTGTAACATACAGCTTAGGGAATACAGCCAATATTTCATAACTTTACATGAAGTACAATCTATAAAACTATGGAATTGCTATTTGTACATCTGAAACTAATATAACATTACAAGTCAAGTATATATCAAATTTTTTAAAAAACATGCAAATACGTTCAAGCATCAGGCTGCATATTCTCACTCTTCTCATATGGTACTAACCCAGCTGATGGCCTGACCTTCTAATTAGGCATCTCCAACCCTGGCCATTGTGTCCTCTGACTCTCAGCTATAGGGGCCAATCAGAAAGACACTTCTGTTTGTCCTTATTTCTAAAGTTAGGGAGCCACTGAAAAATGTTCTTCTACAAAAACACAATCAGCAAATGGAAAGGTAACTAAGAGTCAGAGTACTTGATTCAAGGAGTCTTACTTCAGGGTCTCATAGCTATCTATCCAACAAGCAAGCATGTCTTAAGCATTTACTTTATAGAAGGTGCTTTGGGAGAAGTGAAGATGGATCACAGTGTCTCTGATGAATAATGAGCATGGTGGGCTGTATACTGGATGGTCTAAAAAAGCAGTGTTTTTCAAACCAGCAGCCGCAACCAGTTAGTGATTGGTGAAATCAATCCAGTAGGTCACAAATAACATTATTTTTAATTAAATAGAATACAATAGAAGAAAGTAGGAAAGGAGAGAGAGTACGTGACACGCAGAGAGGTTAAGCAGTTCTTTCTTTCAGTGGTGTATGTGCTTGCACTGGTTTCCAAAGTAAGATGTACTTCTTACTGTGAAACATAGTCAAAAACTGTTTAAAAGCTCCTGCTTTAGAGAGAGAGAAAAGAAAACAAAAGCCTTGGGCTCAAGAAGCTTGCAGCTTGCTGGGAAGATAAAGCTAATTAATGAACACAGAACTCTAGATAAAGGAGCTCATGACTCAGGGCTAAAATCAATCTTGCTGATTTTGCATCCCCCATGGGATTGTTAGTGTGTTAGTGTTAGTTGCTCAGTCGTGTCTGACTCTTTGTAGCCCCATGGACTGTAGCCTGCTAGGCTCCTCCATCCATCGGATTTTCCAGGCAGGAATACTGGGGTGGGTTGCCATTTCCTTCTGCAGGGGATCTTCCCATCAGGGATCAAACCCAGATCTCCCACACTGCAGGCAGATTCTTTACCATCTGAACCACCCATGGGATTATGACCAGGGGAAAAACCACCATGACTGTTCATTACTCCTACGTCCTTCTCGAACTCTGGACTCTCAGATTCCTGGACCACACCTTGGGGACCCATCTCAAATGTCCTGCTTGTTCCTCTCTGGTTCCTGAGGTTTCATCAGTGCCCAGTGGGCACTTCTCTATTCTGCATGGGTCACCTCATCATTCGCAGAGCTTTAAATATCATGGGAATGCCCATATTTGGTTTTCCAGCCACATTGTCCGAACTCCCAGGCTTGCGTACTCAGGTCCCCATTCAACCTCTCCACTGAGATGTCTCCTGGGAGACATCTGAATATTCCAACTGAATACATCCCCAGATGAACTCCTAATCTTTTTCCCCCATCTGCACATCCCTTAGGCCACCTCATCTCAGCTAATGGGAATTCAATCCATCCACTGATGAGGCCAAAACCCTTGGAGTATTCGTAACTCACTTTCTCGATGAGACCTTTCGTGACCATGCACACCCCTCAATACTGCACAGCCTGCCAGGCTCCCTCTTCCACAGGCACCCTCTGGTCCCCTCCCCTGCTTCCTGTTTCTCCATAGCACACATTCATAACTCCTCCTACCCTCAATCCCATATCCAAATCATCATTAAGAAACCTACTGGTAGGCTTCCCTGTTGGCTCAGTGGTAAAGAATCTGGCTGCCAATGCAAGAGATACAGGTTCAATCCCTTTTCCAGGAAGACCCCACATGCCACAGAGCAACTGAGCCGGGCACCACAACTGTTGAGCCTGTGCTCTAGAGCCTGCGAACTGTAACTACTGAAGCCCACATGCCATATAACCCATGCTCAGCAACAAGAGAAGCCACCACAATGAGAAGCCAACGCATTGCAACAAAGAGCCCTCGCTGGCCACAGCTAGAGAAAAGCCTGCACAGCAAGGAAGACCCAGCACAGCCAGAAAGAAGTAAAAGTATTTAAAAAAAAAAAAACCACCACCAGCCCTATCTTATCTTCTCCCTATCACCACACCCGCCTCTACCTCCACTGTAGCCTGGATCAATGCATGACCCCCACACACTGTCCCTCCGACCCTATCAGCCCATACCCTCCTCTAGCTATTCTCAACCAGCACGTGAAGTGGTCCTTTTAAGCCAGAGGGTGTCCATCTCTCATCAAAGCCTCCAATCTCTTCCCATCTCACCCTGCGTCAAAGCCACAGTGGTCACTGTGGCCTACAAAGCCCACGTGAACTGCACCCCTCTCCTGCCTGTGGGTCATCACGCACAACTGTGCTCACCTTCCGTCTCCTCTCCCTCCACTCCACCCACCTGGCCTCCCCTCAGGACCTTCACACTTCTTTCATCCTCAAGCGCTCATCCTGCAGACCTCAGGGCTAATCCCCCAATCCTACCTGATCTTTACCCTGAGGTCCACTTTCTCGGTGAGACCTTCCATGACCATGCACACCCTTCAATACTGCATATCCTGCCAGGCTCCCTCCTTCACAGGCACCCCCTGGTCCCCTCCCCAGCTTCCTGTTTCTCCATAGCACACTCCATCTAACTTACATTTTATCTTGTCAATGTCCATTTTCCTCGTTCCCCACGAAGGCAGATTATTTTTCTGTTTATACATTGCCATGTCCAGAGTGGATAAACAGCACCTATTTCACAGTAATGTGCACTGAAGAATAAACATGCATTCGATAAGTGAATGAATACTTTCACAGCATTTTGAAAAAAGTCACAGAAGAAATGGTACTTTTACCTCCAGCTTAACCACTAAGCAAAAGAAAAGAGCACCATCATAAAGTTTGCTTTAAGAAACCTTACCTCAAACCCTGCAATGAGTACTCCAGGTGGAACATGCCCTTTCAGTGGACCTTGAGCTAGTTTGGAAATCCAGGTTGAGGTAGCTGTTGGATGGATGTATCCACCACTCTTATCTGTGCACAGGCCTCAGCAACAACTCCTATTAGTTCTAGATATCTTTGCTGCCTGGAGGACGTGGGTTGAAGTACAGGCTTAAAGAGCAGATCCTCAGGAGACCATTTTCCCATCCAATGATGATAGAAGTGGAATACTTTGTGTAACACGTGTGCAAAAGACACTTAGAATATTCGATTCTTTCTAGATTCACGTAATTTGAAAGATGATGGTATCATTATATCACAGTGAACGGTATTCAGAAGGGGAACATTCTATTTTGGCTCATTTGAATGCGTTAGACTTTGAGGTGTTGTAACTGTAACTTGTAATAAAAAGTCCAAACAGCACCAAGACGGAGTACTAACCAGAAAATAGCGGTAAAAAGCAGAAAATGTCTACTTGGGTCTCTTCTTAAATCTATTGAGTTTTTTAAAAAATAGATGTCAAATAGCTAAGTGAATTATTCACAAGTGTAATAATTTATAGCCTCATGTGAGAAACTTAGTGTCCCCAAATTTATGCTAAAGAAAAATATTTGCTGAAATTCAATTCAAAACTCATAATTTTGAAGTAAAATATTAATACTGGAAATGATAAGACTTGATATTTCATAGACTGTAAATGGGCTCTAACATTTGTTCCCAAGATTATCAGACTTTAAGTTCTAAGGGTGTGAGAGTTCTAAGGGTGTGGATGTGAGAGTTGGACTATAAAGAAAGCTGAGCACCGAAAAATTGATGCTTTTGAACTGTGGTGTCGGAGAAGACTCTTGAGAGTCCCTTGGATTGCAAGGAGATCCAACCAGTCCATCCTAAAGGAGATCAGTCCTGAATATTCATTGGAAGGACTGATGCTGAAGCTGAAACTCCAATACTTTGGCCACCTGATGTGAAGAACTGACTCATTGGAAAAGACCCTGATGCTGGGAAAGATTGAAGGCAGGAGGAGAAGGGGACAACAGAGGACGAGATGGTTGGATGGCATCACTGACTCAATGGACATGAGTTTGAGTAAACTCTGGGATTTGGTGATGGACAGGGAGGCCTGGTGTGCTGCAGTCCATGGGGTCACAAAGAGTCAGACACGACTGAGCAACTGAACTGAACTGAAGTTCTAAGGGAAAAGATCCACGCTCATAGCATTTGACAAGGACTGGGTTCTCCATGGGCTTCCCAGGTGCCACTAGTGGTAAAGAACCTGCCTGCCAGTGCAGGAGACTTAAGAGACATGGGTTCAATCCTTAGGTTGAGAGGATCCCTTGGAGGAGGCCATGGAAACCCACTCCAGTATTCTTGCCTGGAGAATCCCCATGGACAGAGGAGCCTGGCAAGCTACAGTCCATTGGGTCGCATAAGTCAGACATGACTGAAGTGACTTAGAAAGCACACATGGGGTCTCCATACATGCTGGGAAATTTATAAAAATTTAGCCAACACTAAAGTTCAGTTTTGATGGATGGTTTTTCTACACCTGGGCTTCTATTAACCCCAGGAGGAAGATTACTAACCTTCTACCCATATCTCTGCTTCTGAACAACAGACACAGAATTCTGGTTTACCTCAGAGGATTCAATTTATGGAACTATGTAGCACAGACACCTACACACTAGTGACTGCAAAAATAATGGAAAAAGATGATGGCTCAACTAGCCATGCCACCCAATAGACATGCCTCCAGTATGTCAGAAAGACATGTTAGCAATGAATGGTTGCTTTAAAAACTAAGACAGGGCTCTAAATTAGCTTATCTTCTATACAGTCAGTGAAACTAAATATAACATATTTATTATAGACCTAAACCCTCTGTTGTTTTTATCTTGCTATCTATTAAAATGTCTGTGTTCTTGCTCATATTTCACTAAAACTTGTAGCCAGCTATTACTGCTGGGTGATGGGCGTTCTGTGAACATTACTTTTGAAAGCCTTTTGGTTCTTTCAAGCAACTGTCACCATCTGTCATGGGTTTCAAAATGTTATAGCACTGGGGACTTCTCTGGCAGTCCAGTGGTTAAGCCTCCACACTTCCACTGCAGGGGACATGGGTTTAATCCCTAGACAAGGAACTAAGATTCTGCACATGCTAAGTTGCTTCAGTTATGTCCGACTCTTTGCAACCCTATGGACTGCAGCCTCCCAGGCTCCTCCATCCATGGCTAGAATACTGGAGTGGGTTGCCATGCCCTCCTCCAAGGGATCGTCCTGACCCAGGGATTGAACCTGAATCTCTGACATCTCCTGTATTGGCAGGCGAGTTCTTTACCTCTGAATGCCACTTAGCAAAAAAAGGAAAAAAAAAGTTATAGCATTGTATCCCCTAGCAACTTAATGCTTGAGTTTTATGTTTAATGGAAAATTACTAAGTTTTGAAACTTGCAGTCAGCAGAATGATATGATGAAAAGAGCATAGAAATTTGAGTGAGACAAATGTGGCTTTCAATTCTATGATTTACTAGCTGTAAAATTTAGAGTACGTTATTTAATAGCAGTAAGTCTCAATTTTATCATCTTTTCAATGTAATGAATAACAACACTGGAGTTTTGTATAATATTACGTGAGAGAACGTTTGTGTAGCAGGGATTATAAAATGGCTACCAGCAGGTCCTAAGGCCTATTGCTCCCCTACAGATGCACTGAAGGAGAGGAAACGTCTTTGTCCCAGGTCCCAGGCCAAGGTCCAGAGGTGCTTGCTGATTGAACAGGCTGAGGCCACACACTCAGCCCTGAGACGAGCCGTAGTGCTGGAGGACATGATAAGCCAGCTCTTCTGCTACTCCTGAAACACGTGGACACATGGAGGGAGCAAGGTTTCCCCCAAGCAAAACCATGGGGATGTGACAACAAAAATCAAGTAGCAAACCCAGGGTCGCAAAACCCACAGATGTTCACTACAGTCGAAATACAGGGTGGGCAGTGAATAAAAATTCATTGTCCTCCCCTGTCCTCATATCATACCAATATATACTGTATTGTAGTCACTTTCTTGCTATGGTATCACAAGGGTCTTCCCAGATCGTACCTGCTTTGACATCAAATATTGGTAATATTTTCTACCGGCTCCCAAAGAGCAGTGGCTCCTTCCCCTCCTTTGAGGGCTCACAGACCTTGCCCCTCTGTATTTCTCCTGCAGACCCATTTCCCAGTGGTATGTACTTTGCACAGATCCGTTCAACTCCAAAGAACAGTTTTACCACCAAGAAGAGGATTGATACGAACTATTGAATATAAGCCCAGTAGGCAACACAGAGGCACTAAAATATAATACTCAACCCAGCTTGATTTGTTTTAAAGCTGTTTTTACTCTTTTCTTTCATCCATCCCCAGATTTGTCGGATCCACTTAAAACTTGTCAACCCCTTTGAGACCAGACTGTGTTTTCTAAAATGTTTTTGGAGTATCTCCCTGGCACCTGCTCTGGTGCATGGTACCCTGTAGATACCTGTAAATGTTCACAGGTGAGACCGGCTCTGTAGGGTAACAGTGAGTGAATTACCATCGAAAAGCACTATTACAAAGTTCTATTCAAGGGCATCTGTGTTGTTGTATGGCAGAAAGCAACACAACACTGTTAAATTTTTTTTTTAATTTTAAAAAGTAACTATAAAAAAGGTTATTTGGAAAAAGACGTGGCAAAGGGTATTAACCCTATATGTGGAGTTCTAAAAAAAAATGATACAAACGAATTTACTTGCAAAACAGAAAAGAGACTCACAGACTTAGAGAATGAACTTTTGGTCGCTGCAAGGAAAGGATGAGTGGAAGAGAGAGTTAGGGAGTTTGGGATGGACATGTACACACTGCTGTATTTTAAATGGATAACCAACAGCACAGGGAACTAGTACTAATGTACAGCACTGGGAACTCTGCTCAGTGTTATGTGGCAGCCTGTATGGGATAAAGAGTTTGGGGGAGAATGGATACATGTGTATGTATGGCTGAGTGCCTTTGCTGTCCACCTGAAACTGTCACAACACCGTTAATGGGCTATTCCCCAATACAAAATAAAAAGTTTAAAAAAAAAAGAATTTTACCCAGGGGAAAAAAAGAGGTAGGTATTTACTCCTGTCCTTAAAAGGTAATTTTTTAGGCAATCTGGAAGCAAACTAAGTTTTACACCAGCTTCGGGCTGCAAGGGGAGTTGGAAAGGGCGGTTGCCAGGGAAATCTGCTTGCAAAACACCAATCAGGCCTTGGGATCTACACATTGTGTAATTGTAATTTTCCTATTCTTGCTCTTTTTTTTTCCTGCTTTTGCTCTGAGAAGAGCAAGCTAAAAAGGCTACAGGGACATTTATGCCAAGTCGCATTTGTCAAGTTGAAAGCTGTGTGGAGCAGGAAGGCAGTTCTCCCAGCTGCAAAGAAGATGCAAAGGAGCAGAGTGAGTAGGGAATCTGAGAGCTCACTAAAAGTGCTTAGAAGGCCAGTGCATCCCAGCCATTTCCGTACAGAGTACAGAGCAAGGCTGGACCCTGAAACCCAGGGCGAAGTCTTCTTACAAATGCTGAAAAGCTACCGGAGTGCTTGGAGGCCCCCATAACACCCTTGAGAGTGTGGCCGTCCTGGAGGTGTTCTGATTCCCCGAAATGTGGCCATCATGCAGGTGTTCTGGTTCCCCGAAAAAATCGATAACAATCATTGGTAAGGGCACCACAAAATGGTGAAGAAGCAACGCTGCTTTATCTCATAATTATGTTCCACGCTTATTATTTTATTATTATTTTAAAACTTTTATCTGTGCTAGCCAGTTAGGGATTAGATAATATGTATGCTTATTTTTTTAAGATTTTTTTCTTGATGTAAACCATTTTTTGAAGTCTTAATTGAATTTTTTTACCATTGAATTTTTTAGCTTCTACCTTTTGGCCACAAGGCATGTGGGAGCTTAGCTCCCAGTGCAGGGATCAAACCCACTCCCCCCGCTCTGAAAGGTGAAGTCCCAACCACTGGACCACCAGGGAAGTCCCTGTATGCTTATTTTAATAGTCACTTTTTTTTTTTTTTTTGTACATTTTTGGAGAAGCACAGAGCGTGGGAGCACGAACTCCATTTTTTTAAGTTTATTTGTTCACGCACTCAATCAACATGCCTTCCTCAGAGGCGGGGTGATACACTCAAAGCTTTGGCATCAGAGAGATGCAGATTCCTATTTTGATGATGACCTTGGGCAGGTCAGTCCAGCTTTTTGAGTCTCAGTTTTGCAGCAGTAAGGTGGAAATGGGAGCGTCTGTTTCATAGGACAGCTAGAGGGATTAAAATAGAGTCACAAGTTATCAGCTCCAGCCCTTTGAGATTACGCTAAAATGCAAGATTATTCCATAAATATCAGGTCCTCAGCTCTCCTTTCCTAAGTACAGGCTCTTCTCATGTTTACCTTTCCTCATCAGGCTCAGGAAAGGTCAAACAGGTCGACCCTCCTCAGCCATAGCCACATGCCCTTATTTGACTCTTTAATTGAAATGCACAATTGTTGAAGAAATCAACAACCGCTAAAGGGTAGCCTTGCAAAGATAAGCCTATTATTGACACTCACCATTTTAATTACAGCTCTTTCTTGCTATATCGTCTTTATTTCTACCTAATGAACCAAATGACAGAGTTATCTATTCCAGCTTCTTTGGTCCCTAATGAAATAGAAACTTGCTTTAAATTCACCTCTGTCTTAGGTTTATGCGTTTTTCTCCCCATTCTCTACAGTCCAGAACTGCTCACAGAATGGCCCCAGCTTCCCCTGGTATATTTCAGGATACATGCTCTATTTCAGCTGTCCCGGCTTTCTAAGTGTCTGCATTCCTTTTGTGGCTCTCAGATTTCCCCAAATCTCACGCATTTCCATCACCCCAAACCGCACCATCCAACTTCCCATCCTGAGATAATCCACTCTCGAGGAGTCACTCGCACATGGCTTCATCTCCCAGCCATCGTCTTCCAGCCCATCGCTGGCACAGAATGTCTGACTCTGTCTACATTGAGTTAGACTCTATGACAGCAGCTCAGCCAAACCCCATGCACATTGGAAGGGCCTATTAAAGTAAGCCTTTCCATGTCTACAATAGTATTTCTTATAGCTTTAATTTCAAGGCATGTAATTCTTTGTTTATGATTTTTTTTTTCCTCCAGAGAGAGTTTAAAACTCTCGGAAGTTGTTGTCTTATCTGAAATGTGTTCTTCAGATGATCATAAAATGACAATTGGGGGCTTTCCAGGTGGCTCAGTGGTAAAGAATCGCAGGAGATGTGGGTTCGATCCCTGGGTCAGGAAGATCCCCTAGAGGAGAAAACGGCAACCCCTTCCAGTATTCTTGCCTGGAAAATTCCATGGACAGAGGAGCCTGGTGGGCTACAGTCCATGGGGCCACAGAGAGTCAGACATGACTGAAGCACACAGGCGCACAGAATGACAACTGTTCCTCCCAAAGCAGCCAAGATCTAAATATAGAG
>NW_011492730.1:743152-744749 GCF_000754665.1 Bison bison bison
ATATAGAGGGGAAAAAAAAAATCTCTGGACTGTGTACAGCAGACCCCTCCTTGGGCACGGTGTCTCTCTGAATGAACTACAACCCCTCTGGACTTCAGTTTCTTTATTTCATAAGCTGAGATTATAGTACTTACTCTCCTTATCCTTCAAGGCTTATAATGTCATGAGTTATAATGTTCAAAGTTAAAATGGTCATGAGACTGTGTAAACTTATGTTTTTTTGCGAAAGCATGACATAAATGAATGCTAATTGTTATTAATCTGATCACTATGAAATATGAATATTACATCCTATCATCACTAACTCAGAATACACCCATTCTTATTCTTATTTTGTACATATTCTTTAAAGGGCTGTTGGATTGCTTTCTGAGCTCCATATTTTTTCACATTTTAGCATCTTTGATATTGGAATGTATCATGTAATCTATAGTGTCAGTTTAATTGGTGGTATTTCTTTCTTTCTTAGTGATACAGAAAATATTGAGGAGCTTGCACTGGTATCTTGGATTCAGTAAACCTGGGCATTTGGAGCTTAGGGGAAAGTGGAGGAAGGGTAAAAGTGGAAGTACCTTATCTATTCAGAATGGAGATTCTATTAACCAAGGGGGGATGAGATAACCACTACCCCCCCAAAAAAAATCAGCCAAGAGTTTGAGACATTCAGAAAGAAGAAATTACCTTAAATGATACCACTTTGTGGGAGGAGATTTTCTAAGGACCTCTAGGTTATTATACTTTAGCTCACAGGTCTCCTGGAACTAGTAACACACTATTTCAACTGAGTTTTGGGAAGCCTAAAAAGAAAATTGGCAGTGTCACAGGAATGGTCCACTTCCAAAGATCTTAGAAGAGAGATAAATATGTTTTTGAGATGGTAGGCCAATTTAGGAGAGATAATTTTTACTATAGGAGATATATATATAATACAATAATATGTTATATAATTTTCATATATGTGAGATTTTAAAAATAATTTTCTCTTGTTGCATTACGAAGGCCCATCATTCAGTGCCCATGACACTATTTCAACTTAGAAAGCATCTTTATTCTGTACTTAGAGGATGACAGCAGCTAGGAATGGTCATTCCTTGTCAGAGATAGGTCCTCTGTCCTCCTGAACCATGACATATGGTTTAAGGTATAGTCTGGCTATCTCTAAAACAGAAAAATGTGCACTAATCCTCATTTTGTTCTCTCAAAAATAAAGTTCTCCATTGCAGTTTTGTGCTTAAACATTTGCACTTAAAAACAAATAATCCTCCTTCTCTCTAACCCATAACTATTGTTAAACTCTTAACTTTTATCAGGAGAAGGGCATGGCAACCCACTCCAGAATTCTTGCCTGGAGAATCCCATGGACGAGGAACCTGGTGGGCTATAGTGCATGGGGTCGCAAAGAGTCGGACATGATGGAAGCAACTTAGCATGCATGCATGCACCACTTATTGCAATTTCTTTTAACATTTGCTGGATCTAACTGCCCCGCCAAGCTCGTGCAGGCAATCAGGACGTCTGGCTTGCCTGTCATCAACACGTGTCCAGGCCACTCCTGTGTCTTCTCCAGTTTCCCTTTGTTATTAATACAAAGACTTCC
>NW_011492730.1:744849-761139 GCF_000754665.1 Bison bison bison
TGTACACCATGAGGACC
Source organism: Bison bison bison (assembly GCF_000754665.1). NCBI lineage: Eukaryota > Metazoa > Chordata > Mammalia > Artiodactyla > Bovidae > Bison > Bison bison. The sequence continues at coordinate 744,867 of NW_011492730.1, forward strand.
AGTAATAGGAAGACCTTCTCAGACAGCTGCAAAGTTAGTTTTTTTCCGTGGATTTACCTGAAGCTTTTCTCTCCGTGCAAGTGACGCGGAAGGACACAGCAGCCTTGACTAGATCACAATGTAGCTGAAGCACCCCATAGTTCATGCTCTGGGCCCCCGGACAAACTAGTGTGTAACCAACCACTGCCTCTCTTTTGCCTCTGAGTTTAAGAGACTCATAATAAAAGCAGTGGCTCAACTGTAGCAACTTTACAGGCCCTGATTGTTCAGCAACAGTATTTCTCTTCTTGATGTTCAGATTTCCTTACATTTTTCCTGGAGCTAGTTTCTATATTAGTTTACATGTATTGTAATAATTGTAAAATTGCAGTAACTTACTGTAGGTTTTCTCTCAGTGTATGAATAATGTATTGATTTTTTAAATCCATCCCATGCAGATCACTTCCATAAACTTCTTTAGGTGTTCTCATTTGAAAAATATGTTTAATTGAAATATATACACATTAAATACTTCCCAGCTGGTTCTCTTAGCAACAATTGTAGCCTGTTTCTAGTATAAGACCAAGTTTCTACTATAAACTAATTTTGGGAAAAAAACTACCTAAAGAAAAATTTGCCATGTTTTGTTTCATAAGCAATATGAGCTAATGAGGTGTCATTGGTCTCTAACATATTTCAGGGAGCCATGCTTACAAGCTGTGCATCAGTGCTGAGAAACTGCAAGTGTCGGCTGCATCCTCTATGACCCTCAGCTGTACCAACTTAATTTATAAAATGTAATTACTGAGCCAACAATGAGGTACTGAATATGATCGTATCTCTGCAGTGACTCACCTGCCAATGGAAGGAAAACAAGACTGTTCTCAACGTTTATAATTTCCCTAAGAAGCCTCCCTGTTGCCATGGTGATGTTGATGCTTTTTAGCTCAAAAAAGCAAGAACTCTACATTGTTACTACCATAATTGATAAATGGCAAATGGATCAGGCATGATGGATGATGAAGGTGTCATGGGACTATAGTTGTTCAGTTCTGTAGGTACCATGAGATCAGAGACAGAAAGACAGCGTCAGATACGATCTTGGCGAGACATAGGAGCTGTCGGGCTGGAACGCTTCCCCTTTGTAGCTGAGATTTTGGGCAAGTTACCTAACCTCATTTTCCTCATTTGTAAAATGGGGATAATAGTCGTAATACCCTTAGTTGTGTAGATCAAATGAGTTAACACTTATAAAGCATTTAGAATAGAGCCTGCACACAGGACGCATGACTTGAGTTTGTTAAGAGAAGCTGCATAACAAAGCTTAACCAAACTTCGCTGGTAGTTCTCAGCATTAGAACCTACAAATCACTGTTTTCAGGTCCAGGAATGGTAGCATCTCTTCAGTCTGATGTTTCTAGATATTGCAAGCTTTCAAAACAGTTAAATGTACGAGTTAAGGAGGAAAGAACAGTGCTTTTTTCCCAGTGGAATGTCTATTCTCAGTTCCTAGAAACTATGACTTAGAAATCTATGTCTACTCTGTACATACGTGTCATTGTAGACAATTTCATTAACACATTGTAGACAATTTTACTAATTTTAATAACACAAAATTATTAACACAACTTTATTAGATTTAAAATCCATGTTATTAATCATAAATTTTAGATTAAGTAAACTCTGATCTTTGAATTAAACCAAAAATGCTTTGAATTCCAGTGCTGCCATTTCTTAGCTGTGTGTTCTCGGGCAGATTTCTTAAGTCCTCTGAGCTTCTGCTTCCCATTTGAGAAATTCAAAAAAATAGAGTTTTTGTGTTGATGAAATAAGATCCTATAAGCAAACTGCATAGCATACTTAAATGTTAATAATGAAACACGGCATTATTTAATGGATAATCAGTAAATATTGGGTTGGCCAATAAGTTCATTTGTTAAGATGTTATGGAAAACACCAGATGAACTTTTGGCCAATCCAGCAGTTAGCATGAAAATATTAAATACTTTTTTACCTTCTCATTGCCAATGTAGCCACTTCTAGGAGCCCTTCCTGGATCCTCCTTCTCCATCACCATTATATAACTCCTGTTTGCAGTGTCTCCTTAGCTCATACTCCATTTACGGGGCCACATCTGAGGCTTGGTAACACATTGACTTGGAACTGTTCCCAAACTTTTGTCTGCTTTGTCTTATCTCCATTATCAGCATGTTGAGGGCAAGAGGCAGCCTCCTTGTTTTCTGGTCTCTTTTAATCAAGCCCTGTGCCCTGTTCTGTGCACAGTTCATAGGTTGTTCATTATATCTTAATGGATAAAAAGAGTAGCCATTGTTACATACTTTTTTATTTAACAAATGGAGGAGGAATGAGATCCTAGTGTGGATCCACACTGAACTGTGCTGTGTTGTGCTTAGTCACTCAATCGTGTCCGACTCTTTGCAACTCCCTGGACTGTAGCCCGCCAGGCTCCTCTGTCCATGGAATTCTCCAGGCAAGAATACTGGAGTGGGTAGCCATTCCCTTCTCCAGGGGATCTTCCCGAACCCAGGAATCAATCACAAGTCTCCTGCATTGCAGGTGGATTCTTTTACCCATCTGATCTACCAGGGAAGCCCTAAGAACTAAAAATAAGGTCAGAAACAAGCCTTTCTGGCATAGGATGGTGCCCTGATGAACTCAAAGGAAATGATTGCTTTGGGTGGGCCAAAAAGTTCATTCGGTTTTAAGTAAAAATAAAAAGACATATTTTTCATTTTCACCCAGAACTTTATTGAACAACATATTCACTAACTGAAGAAACTCTTCTGGCCAACCCAATAGAAAGACAAATGAGCCATGTACTGAGAACATTATCTTGTGGGTTCCTCACAATTAGGGACTTGCAGCAGGATCCAACAAAGCAAGAGGAAAAGAACAGCTAAGTAGTGGCTAAATTGGGTAAGTAGGGTAACCAGAAGGCCAGAAGGGGAAAAACTCTTTAAGAGGTGGTATGTGTGTGGGTATGTGGGTGTGTGGGTGTGTGTGTGTGTGTGTGTAGAGGCCAAGAAAAATTAAAATTAAGAAAATGCCATGAAAGCTATCATGAGGAGACCATTGGAAACCTTCAAAAAGTGTGTCAACCAACCTATAGAGGCTAAATCCAAATTAAGAGGATTCAGAAAGAATCGGTGATTGGGAAGTGAACATAGCTGGTGTAGACCAGTGGTTTGGAAGGAAGCAAGATTGGATACAAGATGCTAGAGTTGGAAGACGCAGGAAAGATGTCAACAAAACAGAAACATTCTTGAATTTCCAATGACAAATGAAAACAAATCATTGAAAAGCTCAAATAAAACCACTCTCTAGTGGCATCTGTATATGCCTATTATTTTCAGCATGAGAAGACTGAGAAATGAATCTGATGGCTCTAATTTTCCCTAGTACACAGGTTCTTTCAAAGATTGAGACATGTATTTGCATGTATTGAAAATATTTGCAGACTAATTATGGTAAAATATTATTGTTGAAAGTTAATGTCTAAAGTTTTCAATAATTACTGGCATTACCCATATTCAAGGTCAGGAAAGAAAAGAAGAAGATAAACGATTTTTTAATATTTATGTGTATTTATTTATTTGGCTGCACTGGGTCTTAGTTGTGGCATGGAGGATCTGTAGCTGTGGCATGTGGGATCTAGCTCCCTGACCAGGGATCAAACCCAGGCCCCCTACCTTTGGGAGCAAGCAGCCTTAGCCACTGTACCACCAGGGAAGCCCCGAAGGTAGACTTTTATACAGAATGAACTCTCTGTTTTGTATGTGCATAGGTCCCTCAGGATGAATGGACAGGGTACACCCCTAGAGGTAAAGATGATGAAATCCCCTGCCGAAGAATGCGGAGCGGCAGCTACATCAAGGCCATGGGAGATGAAGACAGCGGTGACTCGGACACCAGCCCCAAGCCTTCTCCCAAAGTGGCTGCGCGAAGGGAAAGCTATCTCAAGGCGACTCAGCCATCCCTCACAGAACTCACCACTCTCAAGTAAGTGTTTCCAATACTCTACTTCCGGTACCCCACTTCCTTGTTTTATCCCTTATGATCCAATCGTACAACTTCTAGAGTAAGTGTGGCAAACAACATCCCACAGGTGGGGCAGCATGGTATATTGAATAGTCTATTGCTGCTGACCTTGGGTCTGACATACATCCCAGTGCCTTCAAAGACATGGCATCCAGGTGTGTTTTGCATAAAGCATAAGCTGAACCACCAACCTCCAAAAAGAGTTTACAACAATCCAGAATGGCTTCTAAAGAGAATTAGGAGTTCTCATCAAGGAGGGTGTCTGTGTATTCCCACTCTTGGTTGGTTGTTTAGCCATCAAATCTGCAGGGCAATGCTTCCTTAAAAAACTCTTGAATTTTTCAGACGACTGAGTGATAAAATAGTGTAGATCAATGGTCCCTAGTGGTTTATCCATATTGTTTAAAGTAAATGCTGAGTTCCTTCTGAGGCCACTGGGAGAATCAAATGACAGATACTGAAAACACTTGGTAAACTGTTATACACAATTATCTTGTAAAAATAAAAAAGGCTTGAAAACAAATGAATATATTCCTAGTGATCAGGATGAATGATCAAATATACTTCCTATTCATTGGTTCCTTTGGGCTCACAGATAAGTTTGAAAGCATGCGAAACAGTTAACACGACCATTGAAGAGAACACTTCTCCAGTTCTGAAGGGAATAGCTAGCTAGTGCTGCTTTGTTACAGCCACTCCCCTCCTCCCCACAGAACTAGGAAGAAGGGATTCCCCAGATGAACAGAGGGAAATACGTTCATGTTCAGGGTGGATGACAGTATGAAGCATGGCTGCATTGGTATTTTTAACCCGCTAATATGTACCTGCCAGACCAAGTTCCCAGCCTCCAGGTGGGCTAGCGATGCTCGGTGGAATTCAGAAGGAACAGGGAGCTTTCAGAGAACCGTGGCTTCAGAGGCAAGGCTTGAAGCGGGAGGGTGAAGAGTCTAAGCCAGCACAGATGCAGCCAAAGGGGTGGGGGGGGCAGGTGTGAGATGACAATTCAACTCAACAACTACAGGTAAAGCGACTCCAGGAAGCTACTGATCGAGGCACTGTAGAATAGAGGGATTGTGTATTGGTGAGGTAGCACTTCTTACACCTCCTTGGAGTTGTGACAAAGGCTTCACAGTCATCTTTATTTTATATTTGGTCATGCTGCACGGCACGTGGGATCTTAATTTCCCAGCCAGGAATGGAACCCGTGCCTCCTATAGTGCATGCTCAGAGCTTAGGAAAGTCCCCACAATCATTTTACCTAACATTTGAACCCCCTTGGACATGGTGTACAGAGAAAATAGGAAAGTGTGTGAGAAGGTTATAATGACCTTAAGAAAGGTTTCAACAGAGTGCTGCCAGAGTTCTTGGGAAGAAGAAATAACAGCCAACAGGGAGAGGTTAAATTTGAGAGGAAGACTGAAAATAATGGAAACTTTCTTCTACTCTTCTCCACCATTAGATTGTAAGTTCTATCCTACTAGAAACCCTGACTACTGATACATCCCAATGCTTAGCACATAGTAGGTGGCCAGCAATCATAATAATGATGTAATAATGATGTAATAACTAACGAATATGAACGCGCTTCCCAGGTGGCGCTAGTGGTAAAGAATCCACCTGCCAATGCAGGAGACAAAAGAGACACAAATTGGATCAGTGGGTTGGGAAGATCCCCTGGAGTAGGAAATGGCACCCCACTGCAGTATGCTTGCCTGGAAAATTCCATGGACAGAGGAGCCTACAGTCCACGGGGCCACAATGAGTTGGACATGACTGAACAACTGAGTGTGTCCGCGTGCGCGTGCACACACACACACACACACACACACACAGCTAACATGAAAGGGGCACTGATCATTGCGAGGCACTGTTCTAAGTGTTTCACATATGCTGTCTTTTCCAATCTTCACAATTACTCTTGAGGTAGGATATATAACCGTCCATGTAAAACCGACAACAAAATTGAGACACAGAACAGTTAGCTAACTTTCCCCCAGTAGCCCTCTAGAAGTGACAGAGCTGTGGTTTTGAATCCAGATCATCTCACCTCAGAGCCTGTGCTCCTGAGCAACATGCTGTCGTAAGTCTTTTTTGAATGAACAGATGCAAAAGGAGATGGCATTCCTGGGGTATATTGTGAGGAATGGCTTCTGCTGCTGCTGCTAACTCGCTTCAGTCGTGTCCGACTCTGTGCGACCCCATAGACGGCAGCCCACTAGGCTCCTCTGTCCCTGGGATTCTCTAGGCAAGAACACTGGAGTGGATTGCCATTTCTTTCTCCAATGCATGAAAGTGAAAAGTGAAAGTGAAGTCGCTAAGTCGTGCCCAACTCTTAGCAACCCCATGGACTGCAGCCCACCAGGCTTCTCCGTCCATGGGATTTTCCAGGCAAGAGTACTGGAGTGGGGTGCCATTGCCTTCTCTGGGGGAATGGCTTCACGGTACCATTATTTTTACTGTTCACCATGTATACCCAGCTCTCCTTTTCTGGGCACGTGGCAATGTTGCACTTCTCTGCCTCTTTGAAATCAGTGTGGTTGTGTACATGGCTTTAGCGATGAAATTTGAACAGAAGTGCTGTGTATCACTTCCAGGAAGTGTGGCCCTACTTCCTGGGTCCACTTTTCTGATTCAAGGACCTTAGGAGCACCGATTGACCCTTCTGTCTTTCTGGGTATCTGAGTGAATGCAATGGACAGAGCCTCCTGCCAGCTCATGGTATGGACAAAAGAAACAGGTCCAAGAAATGAAGTTGTGAGCAAGAAGTAAACTTGGGCGATTTGCGATTGTTTATCAACAGAGCCAAACTTGGCCTATCCTAACTTATAAGTAAATTGGTACTAGGAATGGGGTACTCATGTAACAACAAAATAAACTAAAACATATGACTGATTATAGGATTTGGTAGCAGGAAGTAAGGTAATTATCAGAGGCTGGTACATACTGATCCATGTTATGCAGTGGTGAGTCATTTGGTAAATTGTTTTCTAGAACGTGGAAGGTGGATGAGGTAACAAATGAACTCTAACTCTAGGGAAAGTTGTTGCAAAACATATTGTTAACAGAATGTGTCAGTTGCTCTTGGCAGCCTTCAACAGTGTTCCATGCTTTTAAATAGACTCGGAAAAGAATTGGTTATGATACAAGTAGTAATGAAAGAGAATAAGAAGAGTCTAGACATTTGTGGGCCTGGAAAATCCCATGGACTGAGGAGCCTGGTAGGCTGCAGTCCCGGGGTCGCTGAGTCAGACACGACTGAGTGACTTCACTTTCACTTTTCACTTTCATGCATTGGAGAAGGAAATGGCAACCCACTCCAGTGTTCTTGCCTGGAGAATCCCAGGGATGGGGGAGCCTGGCGGGCTGCTGTCTATGGGGTCACACAGAGTCGGACACGACTGAAGTGAATTAGCAGCAGCAGCAGTCATTTGTGGATTTGTGTGACTGGAAGAAGCAATTGATCTCAATCCAGTTTTTAAAAGGTAAATCTGAGAAAGCACTTGAATGAAGAAAATAGGATGAAAACTACCCCGTGTGGCAATGTTCAAATCGAGAACATGGCCCCAGACTTCCCTGGTGGTCGAGTGGTTAAGAATCTGCCTGCCAATGCAAGGGACATGGGTCCAGGAAGATTCCACATTCTCTGGGGCGACTAAGCCCATGCATCACAACTACTGATCCCGAGTTCTTGAGCCCGTGCTCCACAAGAGAAGCCCCTGCAGTGAGAAGCCCACACACTGCATTTATTTAGAGAGTAACCCCCATGAACCACAACTCGAGAAAGCCCAGGTGCCGTGACGAAGACCCAGTTCAACGAAAAGTAAATAAATATATATTTTTTAAGTTAAAAATAAAAAAAGGACATGACTCCCTTCCTTCATTATTCATGCTTTGAGTGGAATCGGATGATTTAGAATGAGGATAAAATTAAGTAAATATTTTTAACTAGATTAAAATGCTTCAGAGAAGAGCAGTTGATAGGTTGGTAAGCTGAGAGTACATAAGATAGAGAGGCATGAGGGTAAGAAGGCAAACAAATAGGACAGCGATGGTCATTGCATCTCCAAGGGGTCTACGAGTACGATGCCTGCTACACGGAACTCACTGGAACCAGCAGGTAAGAAGTTGAGTGTGTGGCTTCCCTAGTAGTTCAGTGGTGACGAATCCACCTGCCAGTGCAGGAGACAGAGTTTCTATCCCTGATATGGGAAGATCCCACATGCCACGGAGCAACTAAGCCTGTGCACCACAGCTACTGAGCCTACATGCCGCAGCTACTGAAGCCCATGCCCTGCACCAGGAGAAGCCACCGCAATGAGAAGCCGCACACCACCTCTAGGGAGTAGCCCCTGCTTGCTGCAACTAGAAAAAAAAAAAAAGCCCACGCAGCAACAAAGACCCAGAACAGCCAAAAAATAAAGTTTTTTAATTATTTTTTAAAAAAAAATAAGTTGACTGTGATGATCTTGAGAGGATCTACTTCCCAAAGAATCACAATGAAAAGACACAGTAAAGAGAGACGTCCTAAAATGTCTATTGGTTCCAAGGAGCCAATATTTCCTAATGTGTTCTTTGGATGTGGTCATACAGAACAACAGAAATGGAGGACTCTCCCACGGAGCTGAACAACATGGACAAGGACCAGGGAAGTTGTTCCAGGGAGCGGAACCCAGGCTCCACAAAGCGGAAACCAGGACTCACATCAGCCAGAAAGAAAGTCAAAGTCACTCCATCATGTCCTACCCTGTGACCCCATGGACTATACAGTCCATGGAATTCTCTAGGCCAGAATACTCAAATGGGTAGCCGTTCCCTTCTCCAGGGGATCTTCCCAACCCAAGGATTGAACCCAGGTCTCCCACATTGCAGGCAGACTCTTTACCAGCTAAGTCACGAGGAAAGCCCAAGAATACTAGAGTGTGTAGCCTATCCCTTCTCCAGGGGATCTTCCCGACCCAAGAATCGAACGGGGTGTCCTGCATTGAAGACAGATTCTTTACCAACTGAGCTATCAGGAAACATCAAACAATGCCTACTTAACTCTGAATCTCCTCAATCCTTTGGTCATTCGGTCCTTCTTCTCTTCACCCCAGGCCAAGCCTGAGTCAAGATACTCTCAAGGCCCTTCCTCTTTCAGCTGCACATCAGCCTGTTTGCACTTGCAGGTCAGAACTCACTTCACTGCAGCCTCTGGCACCTCCCTCAATCTGCTCTGCATTCTCCCAGTGTGCTTTGAGTGGCTCCTTTTCCTGGGCACCCAGTTGGATTTCCTTTTCTCCTCCATTTGGACCCACTGTCGTATCTTTTGCTCACCTCAGCAGTCTTGGTGAAGTCCATTATTCCAATCAGCTCTTTATTCTTTCTGCTTTCAACTCTGGGCCTCACATCTTCGCTCTGACAGCTAGTTGATGTGTAACCATGGACGACTTACTGAATCTTCCTAGGACAGAGATTCCTCATTTGTGAAATGGGGAAAGCCTCATGTATGGAGTTGCAGCGATAAAACAAAGCTAATGTGAGCCCTCGATCAGGCACTTAGAACCTAATTAAAATGGAAATCTCTCTCCTGTGTTTTACACTTTCCATTCCTTCTCTCTAAAAAACATCTAAATTCCCTTTCATTCCTTCAGCTCCCTTAAAGATACATAGTTCCTTCCTCTCTGAGGCTGTGATCATCGCAGGGACAGTGCAGGATCCAAACTGCCTTATCTAAAGAGCAGTTCTATAGCAAGAGACGAGGACAGGGTACAGACTACAAGACTCACACGCCCATCTCATTTGGAGGAGGGTATTCACACCCCAAATACAAACCTATTTTTTTTTCAAGCTGGGTGTGATGACAGGGGCTAAATATAATAGGCAATTTCTTGTACTGGTTTTGTCTGTTTTTAGATGCTCATTGATGTTTATTGTGAGAGAAGCAATGGCACCCCACTCTAGTACTCTTGCCTGGAAAATCCCATGGACAGAGGAGCCTGGTAGGCTGCAGTCCATGGGGTCACTAAGAGTCGGGACACGACTGAGCAACTTCACTTTTATTGTAATAATGAAGAGTTGGAAACAACTTAAATACATACCAGCAGGGGAAGGCAATGGCAACCCACTCAAGTACTCTTACCTGGAAAATCCCATGGATGCAGGAGCCTGGTAGGCTGCAGTCCATGGGGTCGAGAAGAGTCAGACAGGACTGCGCGACTTCACTTTCACTTTTCACTTTCATGCATTGGAGAAGGAAATGGCAACCCACTCCAGTGTTCTTGCCTGGAGAATCCCAGGGACGGCGGAGCCTGGTGGGCTGCCATCTATGGGGTCGCACAGTCAGACACAACTGAAGCGACTTAGCAGCAGCAGCGGAAGGGATAAATAACTGTGGCAGATTCATAAAATGCGTTATCAAATGGTGCCAGAGGTGGGGCTGGTGGTAAAGAACCTGCCTGCCAGTGCAGGAGATATAAGAGACCTGGGTTCGATCCCTGGGTCAGGAACATCCTCTGGAGAAGGAAATGGCAACCCTCTGCAGTATTCTTGCCTGGGAAATCCCATGGACAGAGGAGCCTGGAGGGCTACAGCCCGTAGGACCACAAAGAGTCAGACACAACTGAAGCAACTCAGCACGCACATACACCAATATGGGTAAATGCCAAATGCAGAATGAAAGACATATACTTTCTAACAGTTAAAAGCGCGCAAAATAATACTAGCTACTATTTGTCTTTTAAACAAGCTTTGTTTTTTTCTTGAAGAAGGTTGGAAAGTATTTAAATAATTTGTCTATGAGTAAATGAAAGAGTTTCTGTTTTTAACTTTTTCCACTTCTTACTTTTTAGGGAGTTGCAGGTAGTTGATAGGATAGAAGACAAAATAAGACAGTGTCATGGTCAGGGAGAGATGGGAAAGTATCCTGAGTTTGTCGATGAGGATATAAACTCACAAGTTTGTAGTGTTAGGTGATACTAGGCTGTTCACCCTCCCATTGGGAGAAGCAGGTGCTGTTATATGTTAGCTACTGCGGGAGAGGGATGTCAAAGCATTTGGGCAAAAGAGACAGCAAAGGAAAACAGAGGCATTTCCCTCCTCTTAGGACTAAGAAGGGAAGATGTACGTGGCTGTGTTCTTCAATATGGTTCACATCCATAGGTTAAAAAATAAAATTGCCCTGCTCCCCTCTTCATGGCCTGTGCCCCTCCTTTTTCTGGGAAGAGGAGGAACACGAGGAGCTGCAGGTGGGCAGGACAGCGTGCAGAATGTGAACACACAGCTGAGGACAGTCTGGCCAGAGGGGAAAAGAGAGAAAGGAGACTTCTACAGAAGAGAAGCAGAATGAGAGACTCCAGCGAGAGGCTACAGTCTGGGGCTCCTGATGCAGAAGGGACTCATTTTAAGTCCCCAGAATTAAAGCTGTAGGAGAGCAGCCCCATTTGTCTCTTCTCATATGACTTTGTTACCAACACTACCTTCTTTTGTCATTAAACTGTGAACTGCCAGTGCTTGGTGCTTCCTCATAACCATATATATACATTAGCGCTAAAAGTTTCCTCAAGACCAAGGAGATAAGGGACAGCACCTTGTGCGATGGCCAGTCACCGAGAGGTGCGGCTAAAGCTCTGTTCAGGAGGATTCTGAGGCCCAGAACCCTGTACTCATCTGGAGGGGAGCTGGGATCCATTGGCTCCATCTCCTGCAATGCCGGGTCAGAAAGATCCCCTGGAGAAGGGGAATGCAACCCTCTCCAGTATTCTTGCCTGGAGAATTCTATGGACAGAAGAACCTGGTGGGCTACAGTCTATGGGGTCGCAGAGTTGGACACGACTGAGCAACTAACACTAACACAACTGGGATCCATTAATGCTGGGATCCACTAATGCTGGGATCCACTGATGCTGTTTGCAAGGGCCTGGGGTGGGTCTGAGAGGGAGCCATCTAAGTGGACCCTCCAAGTTAAGAGCACAAGTCTCTCATTTAATTTGGGGGTGGGGGTGGGGATGGGGCTCAGAGACATCAAACCATTGCCAAAAGCCACAAAGATATTTTTTTTTAAGTTTCAGGATTAGAACAAGAATTATGATTTCAAGGATTAATCATCCTGAAAATGAAAACTTATCTGCCCTCAAGGCATTTAGGATTGAAAATAAATCTTCCTGAAGTCTTCTGTTACTTTATCAATATTGCAGGAAGCTCTGGCAGGTCCTTTCCTGAGCCAGGCAAGCACAGACACCTGGGGCCCTTCTCACAGATTTTGGAAGAGTTTCAAAGTCTATAATATTAGAGACTGATTATTTTTCCAGGAGAAAATTTTTCTTAGTGCTTGGATGAAGGGATAAAGTACTACGAAGAGATTTTAAAGTGTTATTTGCTGAGGATTAATGGACATTAATTTGAATTTAACTTGAGAATCTTCTAAATGACAGCTCACTTACAGTAATTTTTTTAATGTTCTTCTTACAGTCTATTGAATAAAAGTCCAAGTGGGGATTTGGACATGGCTTTGACTAATCAGGGAGCAGACAGTTGTCTCCTTTCCAGAATAAATAGCATATTCTGGCCAATCCAACTAAAAGACTTAAATCCTTCATCAGAGCCAAGCTGAGGTGACCTGCTTGAGGGAACTCAGGCCGCCAAACCTCTGTCCTCCTTGCCTGAGATTTACTCTTAAACATTCAGAAGACCTTTTCAAAATTACTAATGTTCTTGGGTGATATGTCATTTCGAATCATTGTTAGTTAATAATGAAGAATACTGTAGCATCGACACATACACACTGCCATGTGTAAAGCAGATAGCTAGTGGGAAACTGCTGTATAACACAGGGAGCCCGGCCTGGTGCTCTGGGGTGACCTAGAGGGTGGGCTAGGGGAGCGGACGGAGGCGCAAGAGGGAGGAGACACATGTATAACTAACCATGCCTGCTTTACACTGCCATACTGCAGAAACCAACACAACATTGTAAAGCAATTTTCCTCCAATTAAAAAATAAATTTTAAAAAATAGTGACGAAAGAAGGACAATCTAGCAGCGAGGGGAAGGGATTTTTTCACGATCTGTGGGAGAAGAGAAAGGAGTGAGAGAGGTGATGGTCCCCAGAGTGTAGCAACGAAACTAAAGAGTAATGAGAGATGCTTCTCCAGGAGCTTTGCAGCCTGAAGATGAAGCTCATTGTCTCAAGACTCCTTCTGACTCCAGAACATTCCACTGACCTTAGGCCTTACCTATCGGAAGACACAATCACTGACATTAAGTAGCTGATGAAAACCAGCCTCAGAAATAGGCCCTCAAGATGCCTTTGGAAAACAGAAAATGGAAAGGAAGAAAGAAAAACCATGTACAAGAGTGTGGGAGTGCCTCCTCGCCAACATTCCTGAGAGAAGATGGGAGTTGAAAACCTCAAACAAAGTGTTTGCCCCATCTCACTTGGCTAATTTTAGTTATCTTGGTTCATGGCTATGATTCATCCCTAAAGCTGTGAATTGCTGGGGAGGAAGGAGGGGAAAAAAATGGACTTAAATGTCAAAGAAGTAGGAACAAAAATATAGTTTTCTTTTTTGGGGAACTAGAATTCCAGGATATGGATCTTTTTTCTCATGAGGGATGGAATGCTTCAAACTTCTAGAAAAATAATAAGCTCCAGTCAAAACATCGTCAAGAAATAAAAGAGTAGATTATAGGTTATATCATGTAGGAATTTTTGCTTTCCTAGTGTACTCCCCTTTTATTCCTTGTGTGCCTCTTTAAATCCCATTAAACCAGACATCACTAAGAATCCTATGTAGCTGAGTATGATGGAAGCTTAACTGTAACAAGACATGGAGCTCCAGGAGCAGATGAGGGAGGGATAACAGAGACAAACAGACTCTGAGAAATAAGTCTGGGGGATGCGATGGTACCACAGAGAAGAAGCTCCAATACTTTGGCCACTTGATGCAAAAAGCCGACTCATTGGAAAAGATCAATCCTGGAAAAGATGAAGGCAAAAGGAAAAGGGAGCAGCAGAGGATGAGATGGTTAGATAGCATCACCAACTCAATGGATGTGAGTCTGAGCAAACTCTGGGAGATGGTAGAAGACAGAGGAGCCTGGTGTGCTGCAGTCCGTGGGGTGGCAAAAAGTTGGACAAGACTTAGTGACTGAACAACAACAAAAAATGACGGTGAACTGTTGTCTTGCCTGTTGAAGAATAGAGGGCAACAGAGACGGTTGCTCGAACTCCATCCTTGGAAGAGAAAAACGTTTTTCAGTGTAGTGGGTGTCCCCTAGTAAATTGGCTACCGTGTGGAATCTTCATAGGTTTGGGGGAAGAGAGAGCAGTAACTGGTCTGATGCTCAGGTACCCTATCTTTCCACCATCAGTTTAGGCACTATTCCTGTGTTCACCTCTCTCTGCTCTTAAGACTTCTGAGCAGTAAAAAAAAAAAAAAAAAATACATAGGATGAATTGAGAGAGTAGCACTGACATATATATCCTACCATATGTAAAATACATAGTTGGTGGGAAGCACAGGAAGCTCAGCTCCACACTCTATGATGACCTAAAAGGGTGGGATGGGGAGGTGGAGGGAGGTTCAAGAGGGTGGAGATATATGTAGACATCAGCTGATTCATGCTGGTGTACAACAGAAACCAACACAACATTGTAAAACAATTATCTTCCAATTAAAAATAAATTTGGGAGGAGAATGGATACATGTATATGTGCGGCGGAGTCCCGTCACTGCTCACCTGAAACTGTCACAACACTGTTTATCAGCTATGCATGGGTGGGCAGTCGCTTGTGTGGGCAAGAACACAGTAGTGAGCTAAGAGTTTAAAAGTAATTTTAATAAACCCGAAGGCTTAGGATCTCAAAACTCTGTGAGATGACTGTTCAGTCGCTTCAGTCCTGACTCTTTGCAACCCCAGGCTTCCCTGTCCTTCACTATTTCCTGGAGTTTGTTCAAACTCATGAGTTTGAGTCGGTGATGCCATCCAACCATCTCATCCTCTGTCACCCCCTTCTCCTCCTGCCCTCAGTCTTTCCCAGCATCAGGGTCTTTTCCAATGAGTCAGCTCTTTGCATCACGTGACCAAAGTATTGGAGCTTCAGCTTCAGCCTTAGTCCTTCCAATGAATATTCACGGGTGATTTCTTTTAGGATTGATTGGTTAAATAAAAATACCAAAAAGCAAAAGTCCACCAGGAGATGAGTGGGTCATTTCCCTTTTTATTGCTATTTTCTATTGTTTGTTGTGATGATACCCTACACCACAACAAACGCCACGCCTACACACCTCTCCTTTCTGCTTAGGAATGATGGAAAGGTTTCCTTCTTTATTACAGTGTTATAGAAAGAACACTTGGGACTTCCCTGGCAGTCCAGGGGCTAAGACTCCACTCTCCCAATACAGGGGGCCTGGGTTTGATCCCTGGTCAGGGAACTACATTCCACATATGGCAACTCAAGATCCTGCATGCCACAATGAAGGTCAATGATCCCTCACATCACAGTGTAGACCCAGTGCAGCCAAATGAATAAATAAATATTTTTTTAAAAATACTTGTAAAAATTCTAACAGCACCAAAGTGTGCTTGAATAGTATGTAAAAGTCTTTCTCCCCTCTCCAATCCCTCTTTTACCCCTCATTAGAGACAAGAATTGTAACCATTTCTTGTGTATCCTTACAGAAATGTTCTATGCATATCTTACACACACATCTACATTCTTTATGCATGGTATTCTACAATTTGTTTTCAATTAAAATTCTTAAACATCATTTTACATAAATGCACGTAGATTAACTTTTCTTTAAAAATTCTTAACAACTGCAAAGTATCCCATTGTATGTGTGAACAATAATTTAGGTAACCTCTTCCCTCTTTGATGAGGAGTATTCTTTACGCAAAGCTATAGAAGGTAAAAAGAACTTGCTATAAGAAAATAGCTATTTCTCTTTGGTTAAAGGATTCTAAATCGTGGGCAAGAACACAGTAATGAGCTAAGAGTTTAAAAGTAATTTTAATAAATGTGACGGCTTAGGATCTCAAACCTCTTGATCATTTGAAGAGAATGAAAAGGAAGCAAAAAGCATGATATAAAGTAAAATATGTCCCCAGCCACCAAAATCAAAAGCTATAATCATAAAGTCTTCCTTTTCAATTCCTTCATGCAGGACTGGCTTCTAAGACAATGCCACGCAGGGGCTGAAAACAAACAACCCACTACTGGAAAAACACTCCACGGGCCATTGTACAAAAAAGTAGATTT
>NW_011492730.1:761239-761472 GCF_000754665.1 Bison bison bison
TAGATTTTTCCATTTGGGGTTTTTAACTGACAGTCGTGGTGATCTCTTGATCAACAGCTAGAAATTTCCAGCTTCTTCTCATTTTTGAATATACTGAGATCCGCTGAACTGCTTAGTTCCGTTCAGTTTAGTCGTTCAGTCATGTCCAACTCTTTGTGACCCCATGAACCGCAGCACACCAGGCCTCCCTGTCCATCACCAACTCCCGGAGTTCACTCAGACTCACGTCCATC
>NW_011492730.1:761572-776439 GCF_000754665.1 Bison bison bison
CGAGTCAGTGAGGCCATCCAGCCATCTCATCCTCTGTCGTCCCCTTCTCCTCCTGCCCCCAATCCCTTCCAGCATCAGAGTCTTTTCCAATGAGTCAACACTTCGCATGAGGTGGCCGAAGTATTGAAGCTTCAGCTTCAGCGACAGTCCTTCCAGTGAACACCCAGGACTGTTCTCCATTAGGGTGGACTGGTTAGAGAAGAGATTAAAATCCTCCCACTCCTCCAGCCCTGGCTGTCTTGAAAAAACAGCTACCACCTTACGGGGAGGAAATTCTTAGTATTAGCAGGAGGGAGAAGTGATCTTTAGGGAAAAAAATCTTAGGTTGTTTTGTCTTGTTTTCCCAAAATAAGGTAAATCTATTAAGTTCCTGTGCTATTTAACCCCCTGGACCTTCCCTGAGTTTGGTTAAGTAGTTGCACACAGCAACCACCCACACTGGAAGAAGCTGAGCTGAGCAGTGTGGAAAACAGTGTGGTGAGCCTCTATCCACCTTCTCTCATCCCTTCCTGTGTTCTGGAGGTGACTGCGTTAAATCTAAACTTCATGTTTAGAAGTTTAGAAGGAGTGTTATGACTGTGGGAAACCTTTCTCACATGCAGTGGTTATGAGAGTTATTTCATTTTTATGCAGCTTTCACATTTGTAAAAGTTTGCCATCATAACTCATGTGATCTTTAAACAGCCCCTCTTTCTCTGCAAGAAAATCTGCTCCACCTGTTACAAGTCACGAGCAGAACTGGAGCTCAGGGCAGGTCTCCTTACTCTTCAGCCAGAATGTTCTTCAAAATACTAATTGCCAGTGCAGAATGAGTAAAGGACACAATTTCTTTTTAACTAATATTTCTTAAAAATTTATTTTATTGAAGTATAGTTGATTTACAATGCTGTGTTAATTTCTGCTGTAGAGCAGAATGATTTGGTTATACATATATGTTTTTTCATATTCTTTTCCATTGTGGTTTAATCCCAGGGTATTGAATATAGTTCCTTGCCCTGTAGATAGGACCTTGCTGTTTATCTCTTCTATATATAATAGTTCAGTTCAGTTCAGTCGCTCAGTCATGTCCGACTCTCTGCAACCCCATGAATTGCAGAACGCCAGGCCTCCCTGTCCATCACCAACTCCCAGAGTTCACTCAAAGTCACATCCATCGAGTTGGTGATGCCATCCAGCCATCTCATCCTCTGTTGTCCCCTTTTCCTCCTGCCCCCAATCCCTCCCAGTATCAGAGTCTTTTCCAATGAGTCAACTCTTCACATGAGGTGGCCAAAGTACTGGAGTTTCAGCTTTAGCATCAGTCCTTCCAAAGAACACCCAGGGCTGATCTCCTGTAGAATGGACTGGTTGCATCTCCTTGCAGTCCAAGGGACTCTCAAGAGTCTTCTCCAACACCACAGTTCAAAAGCATCAATTCTTCGGCACTCAGCTTGGCATCTGCTAATTCCAGACTCCCGATCCATCCCTCTTGTGGCCCCCTTGGCAACCATAAGTCTGCTCTTTATATCTGTGAGTCTGTTTCTCTTTTATAAATCAGTTCATTTGGGTCATACTTTAGATTCCACATATAAGTAATATCATATGGTGTTTGTCTTTCTCTTTCTGACTTACTTCACTCAGTATAATAATCTCAGTCCTTCCACGTTGCTGCAAATGGCATTATTCCATTCTTTTTTATGGCTGAGTAATATTTCAGTGTATGTGCGTGTGTGTTTGTCACTCAGTTGTGTCTGACACTTTGAGACCCCATGAACTGTAGCCAGCCAGGATCCTCTGTCCATGGAATTCTCCAGGCAAGAATACTGAAGTGGGTTGCCATTTCCTTCTCCAGGGGATCTTCCCAACCCAGAGATTAAACCCACGTCTCTTGCATTGCAGGCAGATTCTTTCCATTTGAGCCACACACACACATACCCCTCGGTCCCATATATATATATATATGTGTGTGTGTGTATATATACACACACACACACATACATACATGCCACATCTTCTTTATCCATTCATCTGTCGATGGACATTTAGATTGTTTCCATGTCTTGGCTACTGAGTCTAGAGTCTTGAGTCTATAGAGTTCTAAGTGCTGTGCCTGTCTTGCTGCTGCTGCTGCTGCTGCTGCCACCGCCAAGTCGCTTCAGTCATGTCTAACTCTGTGCAACCCCAGAGACGGCAGCCCACCCGGCTCCCCCACCCCTGGGATTCTCCAGGCAAGAACACTGGAGTGGGTTGCCATTTCCTTCTCCAATGCATGAAAGTGAAAAGTGAAAGTGAAGTCGCTCAGTTGTGTCTGACTCTTAGCGACCCCATGGACTGCAGCCCACAGGCTCCTCCGTCCATGGGATTTTCCAGGCAAGAGTACTGGAGTGGGGTGCCATTGCCTTTTCCGGTGCCTGTCCTAATCACAAATTAATTTCTCTGTCTACACTGGAACCCAGGACAGATGTACACAGGACAGTGGGCAGCCTGAGGTTTCTGAGAAAAACCATCCAATGAGAGGTATTGATTCTCATTTCCTTAATCATGTTCACCCTTATCAAGTGATGCCATCTCCTCTCTCTCTCTGATGAACCAAGACCTAGAGCTTTGCTGACTCCACTACTCAGTCTCTTAGCTTCCCTGGATCTCTCATACAGTAAGAGGATGATCAGTTTTGTTGTGGGTTTTGGGTGGTGTGGACAAGGAGAACATTTGTGTTTTATGTGAATGACTTCCACACAACAAGCCATGCAACTCTCTGAAAACTGGTTAGAATAATAGAAAAAACATTTTTAATGAGTATCTAGCTTAGCCCCCAGAGAAGGCAATGGCACCCCACTCCAGTACTCTTGCCTGGAAAATCCCATGGATGGAGGAGCCTGGTAGGCTGTAGTCCATGGGGTCGCTAAGAGTCAGACACAACTGAGCGACTTCACTTTCACTTTTTACTTTCATGCATTGGAGAAGGAAATGGCAACCCACTCCAGTGTTCTTGCCTAGAGAACCCCAGGGATGGTGGGGTCTGGTGGGCTGCCGTCTATGCGGTCACACAGAGTCGGACACGACTGAAGTGACTTAGCAGCAGCTTAGCCCCCAATAAGAAAAGCCCTTTGTCTATTGCAAGGGATCTAGGGACCTCTTCCTGGCTTCTCATGGCATCCAGAGACCCTGTTGTTATGAAACCCAGTAGGAGTCTCTGTGATCCTCCCGATCCTGGTCAGTTACAAATGTCCAGGCCATCAGGGTCAGGCCAATCTGAAAATAAGTGGCCAACTCAATTTTCCCAAAGAGGAAAGTTACTTTCTTCCATGACAATAAGTTTTCACTGGATTGTTCTATGATCTCTAAGATATTCTGTCTCCTTTAAAATACCAATTCCACTGCACAGGGATGCATACACGGGGCATCACAGTGGGAGATGAGGAGACAACAGCTTGCAGAAGTCAGCTGTGGGGGGAGAGGAAACTGGTGACGCACTTTGTCTCCACCATATGTTAATCAAATTAGCCAGATCCTGTGTTCGGAGAACTGGCAGAGCTCCGTCTGCTGCTGGATGGCTTGGACAATGGCTCACAGCCACACAGCCACCTTGATAATTAGTGGAGTCCCTGCCAGCTCCTGCAATCTACCCTGTAGGAGGCAGCTGGCCAAGCCAAGCCTCTGTGGCAGTGTGTGATCCCACTGGTGCTTCAACCCCATTGCACTGTGTCAGCCTTTCCCCAAAATCCTCAAGTGGGAGCAGCTCGCTCCACAGAGGGGAACCTTCTGTGTTCAGCATAATGTAAGGGCCAAACAGGGATGCTAAGTTGGTTATTCCCGGGTCCTCCTCAGGCATCACTTCCCATTGCCAGAGTCAGGTTCAACTAGGAATTAGGAGCAAGTAACACAGAGGCAGAGAAGGCAATGGCACCCCACTCCAGTACTCTTGCCTGGAAAATCCCATGGACGGAGGAGCCTGGTGGGCTGCAGTCCATGGGGTCTCGAAGAGTTGGACACGACTGAGCGACTTCACTTTCACTTTTCACTTTCATGCATTGGAGAAGGAAATGGCAACCCACTCCAGTGTTCTTGCCTGGAGAATCCCAGGGACGGGGGAGCCTGGTGAGCTGCCGTCTGTGGGGTCGCACAGAGTCGGACACAACTGAAGCGACTTAGCAGCAGCAGCAGCACAGAAGATTCTGAAGTCAGAAAAAGAAAAAAAAAAATGAACAGGTGCCTATAATCGAGATGCACTTCAAATGTGTATCACAGTAATGCATGTTGGTGATTACACAGTCTTATTTATATATCAGGTCCCAGCTGACTAGTTTCCTGACTTATTGCTGGGCCACGTTGTCACGGTTAAGGAAGGATTAAAGAAGGAGGTGCCGCCAGATGGGGGTATAAGGGCAGGTGGTACCAACAGACCACCTGGGACCAGACCAGCTACGCCTTACCCTTCAGAGGAGAAAGGGGGAGATGTGTACAGTTAGACATGAAACGTGGAGATGCGAGTGACAGCCGTGCATCTATTCAACAGGTACTTAACACTCGCTGTGTACAGAGCATCTGTTCTGGGAGTACCACAGTGAACAAGACAGACAGCAGTCCCCGCTCCACCTTGTGGAGAGCTTGCAGTCCAGCAGAGGAGACAAAAATAAGCGGGATGGGCAAATGAAGAAGAGAGTGTGTCAGATGTGGACCAAGGGTCAGGAGGAGACCACTGGCCTTCAGATGGAGATCAAGTGCTGGGAAGGAAAAAGTTAAGCAGGGGAAGGGGTCCATGGGTGAAGGCCTGAAGGAGGTGCAGGGGGGAGGCCTGCAGTGGTCAGAGGGGAGAGACTTCAGGAGGGAACCTAAGTGCAAAGTCCCTGAGGTCGCCTGGTCTGTCTGAGGCCCAGCCTGAGGGCCTGTGTGGCAGAGCAGAGTGGGCGAGGGCAGAGCAGTGGAGGCAGGGTCCTGGAGGGAACAGAGGCAGATTGACCCTGGGCCTGTGGGCTGTGTGAGGACTCGACTTCACTGATTGAGATGGGAAAATATTAGAAAGCTTTCAGGTAAAGAAGTAGCATTTTAAGAGAATTGGTCAGGCTGCTTTTTTTGAGGAGAAATTAAAAGGGGAGCAGGATGGAGTCAGGGAGGATGCGATGGCAGCGTTCCCGGGCAGCGGCTGTGCAGCCTGGCCGGGTGGCAGTGCTGGGGTGGCGGCTGAGCCCTGGGGTGTGTGAAGCATCAGATGTGGTTTGTGAAGGGAGAGGCTAGGCAAGGGTTTGGGCTGGAGAAGGACCGGGGGGGACTGTGAGAGGAGTTTTGGGGAGAAAGGACAGAGTGTACAAAAACAGTCAGAAATCCAAAAAGAAGCTTCCTGGGGCCTCCTTGTTAAAGGCCCTGTACCTTCACTGCGACTCGGGCGGAGGGAGGAGGGAGTCTAACAATTGCTCTCCTATCAAGAGTTCTGAATGTTTAGGCTCATTTCTTTCATATCAGGCAGATTTTAAACATTTTTTAATAAACATTTTTTATTAGGCCAAGGATTGATTCTTTAAGTACTTTTTAAAGATCTTTTTGATGTGGACCATTTTTTAAATCTTTATTGAATTTGTTACAGTATTGCTTCTGGTTTATGTTTTTTGGTTTTTTTACCGAGAGGTATGTAGGATCTTAGCTCCCCAACCAGGGGTCGAACCCATACCCCCTGAGTTGGAAGGTGAAGTCTTAACCATTGGACTTAGGGACCAGCGAAGTCTCTAAGTATCTACTTACTTATTTAGATCACATGCCCTTTTGGAGAAGGAAATGGCAACCCACTCCAGTGTTCTTGCCTGGAGAATCCCAGGGACAGGGGAGCCTGGTGGGCTTCCGTCTATGGGGTCGCACAGTCAGACATGACTGAAGCAACTTAGCAGCAGCCCTTTTGAAGAGCCAATGTAAGCTATGAACATGATCCCCAAACAGGACTCACACACACACACTGTATCTTTCTCACAGCCTCAGAAAATCCATGAGCCCCGAGCCCACATGAAGTATGTTGAGGCAAAGAGTGGGGGTGGTCCCCATAGGAAGTTTCGATGGTGTTTATTTCACAAAATTGCCCTTGTAACAAGAACAATACTGCAATCTTAAAAATGTGAATTGGTAAACATTTAAGAAACAATCAATTTGCAGTAAGCTTGTCCTCACAGCACTGATCCTCCCACAAAATCAAGCCTGCGCATCACTGCTCCTTACGATCTTGCCAGGCATGGTCACCAGCCCAAGTTTAGCGTCTCTACAAGCCTGTCACTAACTCACCATTCCTGCCAGAGAGAACCTGTTCTGTTGGGGGCTGCTGGAAATTATAACTATTAAGCCAAAACCTCTTCTTCTGGTTCCAGGCCCCAGAACACATGGCCGTAGCATACAATTACCAAAATATTCAAGAATCCACACGTTTTTTGCCATAACCTGCTTGACTACAGGAGTGACACAGGCTTGAACTTCAACCACGGACCAGAAGGGACCAGAAAAGTGATGAGTGGATGGTGTGGAGCCTAGGGTGGCTGGCCTATGAGTGGACCATCCTTGTGCCAGGGCATCTTGCCATCCAGGTCATGATGTCTGTTCCAACCCAGCTCCCCAGAAATGGCACCATAGGTAGAGTCTCCATGCTCTTCCTCAAAGGAAAGGAGAAGATGGGCAGAAGATGTGAGGCTTGGAAGAAGGCAGAGCAGATGCAAGGCAGGACATTACCAGGCAGGCCAGGACTTTGCAGGAAAACAAAGCTGGTTATTTGGATACATGGGATATCTCCGAGGAGACTGGGGGCTTCCCAGGTGGCACTAGTGGTAAAGAACCCGCTTGCTGATGCAGGAGACATAAGAGACTAGGCTTCAATCCCTGGGTGGGGAAGATCTCCTGGAGAAGGAAATAGCAACCCATTCCAGTATTCTTGCCTGGAGAATCCCATGGACAGAGGAGCCTGGTGGGCCACAGTCCACAGGGTCACAAAGAGTTGGACACGACTGAAGCAACTTGGCACACACTGGGGAGACCATATGGAAACACTGTATCCTGTCTGGAACATTCCATCAGAGAGCAAAAGGGCAAGCAGTCTCTCTTCCGGTTCCTCCTGGCTTCCTGTCTCTCCTTGGTCAAAAGTTGCTCCCATGGGGTATTGACTGGGGGTTCCTCCAGTGACCCAGTAAAGAAGCCTGAGGCTTCACAGACCCAGCAGCTTCCTGGGGGTTGAGGCTGAGGGGTCAGGCAGGACCAAAAAGACCTGGCAGGCGTGTAAACTGCATCCAGTACATTATGTCGGCAGTTCAGCCAACACAGGCTCCATCTGGACTGACACCAGTGCCTGAGGACGCAGGCTGTGGGCTGAGGCATGGTGGGGGCAGCTGCAGATGCTGGTCACACATGCCGTCAGGTCGGAGAATCACCTGTTTCCTTCTGGTCTGTAGCAGATGCTGACCCAGCAGGGGAAACACAGAGCTCAGCGTCCACCTCCAGGGTGGACAGGTTGAGAGGAGGAAAGTGAGAGGTCAGGGTCTCCATCAGAGATATCAGCATGACACAAAGCGGGATGTTCCATCGTAACATCTGCAGTGGCCCCAGCTCCACGTAGGGCAGGAGGCCACTGCCGGGCAGACAAGTGAGGATCCAAGGGCGGGGAAGCCGTGCGGCTGGGGCTCCTGGGATAAAATGCAGGTGGATACAGAGCGGGTTAGGTCAGGGCCCCCAATTTCTAGGCTCTAGTGCCTGTGATCTGAGGTAGAGCTGATGTAATAATAAGAGAAGTAAAGTGCACAATAAATTTAATGCACTTGAATCATCCTGAAACCATCCCCCTCTCCTCCATCCACAGAAAAACTATTGTCCACAAAAACTGGTCCCTGGGGCCAAAACATTGGGACTGCTGGGTTAGGGCTCAAGACAGCCAACTGTAGGTGGAGGATCCACCACGTAGAGGTGGGAGCAGAGGGGAGCTGACACATGACTTTGCCATTAAAAATGAAAGTCTGCCTATTTTCCTGTTTTAATTGTACTTCATTTCAGTTGCTTACCCTGAGCATCTGACTTTAAAACACTGAGATTGTTACACTTTTTAGTAAAATATATTTTAATTCACATACAGTACATGGGTATCTATGTATGCTGTGTGTGCTCAGTTGTATCCAACTCTGCAACCGTGTAGCCCACCAGGTTCCGCTGTCCATAGGATTTTCTGGCAAGAATGCTGGAGTGGGTTGCCATTTCCTCCTCCAGGGGATCTTCCTGACTCAGGGATCGAACCCATGTCTCCAGCATCTGCTACATTGCAGGTGGATTCTTTACTGCTGAGCCACATCTATGTGTAATACCATCTATACCACATAATGATGACTATTGACATCTAAGTAAATATTGTGTGTTTTTGTCTCAATAAGCACACACAGCACTTTGCTTAATAAACAGCATCATGTAACCCAGACTAGATTTGACAATTCTGGATTCGAGCCAGCTTTATGAATCCAGAGCCCGTCGTTCTTAGGAGGCACTTTGAGTTTTCTGACCCCATTGTAGTAACAAACATGTATGAAATTACAAGGGGGAAGAAAAAAAACCCTGTGTTTTTACAGCTTTCCCATCTCTGCTGATTTCCGGTGAACACTGCCATGCTAAATTGAGCCACCTGTGATTAGGAATTGTCATCGTGCCTTGCAGAGTCGCTAAAAGACAGGGTGCCCGTCAAGTATCATGACAATGCATGTACTCTTCCAAGGGGCATCATTTCCTGTAGCCCGAGTAGCTGCCACCTCTTCCCCACCTGTTCCCCAGAAACAGCATCCTGGTTGACAGGTCCTTATTGCCTCAGCCCAGAAGTTCTGCCCAGGGCACCCCATGGAGGTGAACCTGCACCAGCTGATTCCGTCAATCTAAGAGGCAGAAACCACCTCTGTGGGAACCTGGTGGGTCTTTTTGTTTTAATGAAGCAAAAGTAGCCTCCATGTTTGTCTGCGCCTGGCTGCAGAGTGACAGTGATTTATCTCAGGCTGAAAGCAAGTTCAGGACCGTCCTGAGGAATCATGTAAGTCTCCCAACCTCTTTGTGATGGATGCTGTCACCCCACCAAATACCCCTACAGTGACTCCCTCAGAGGGACCTATGCTGCTTCCCACAGTGAAACCCCGTAGTATCCACAGCTCTAAAAGCCTCAAGTTCTCCCCTTCTCCTCCGATTCTGTCGTGGACACATCGTATTGGAAAGAAATACGAGCAAGTACTCTTCCTTCAGTTAAATCTAGGGTCTGTTCCCTGCTTTTCTGGAATAAACTGGATACTGAAAATCACAGTTTAATCCCACTTCCTCAGTTGAGAGATTAGAGAAACAAAGCCTCAGACAGACTCTGAAACTGCCCATACAAAGAAATGTTGGGTTGATTAAAAAGTTCATTTGAACTAGACTGGAGGGGACTTTGGGGGAGAATGGGTGCATGTATATATATAGCTGAACCCCTTTGCTGTCCACCCGAAACTATCACAACACTGCTAATCGGCTATATGCCAATACAAAATAAAAAGTTACCCTTTTTTGGTAGTTATGATAGATAATAGTGTGAAAGTGAAAGTTTTAGTCACTAAATCGTGTCTGACTCTTTGTGACCCCATGGACCATAACCCACCAGGCTCCTCTGTCCATGAGTTCTCCAGGCAAGAATACTGGAGTGGATTGCCATTTGCTTCTCCAAGGGATCTTCCCAATCCAGGGATTGAACCTGGATTTCCTGTATTGCAGGCGGATGAGCCAGCTCTTTACTGTCTGAGCCACCAGGGAAGCCTTAGTTATGATAATAACGAGCTTACAATTTTGTGTTCTGCTTTTTTCCACTTAAGCATTGATTTGTAGCTGTCCATTTTTCCATGTGCTTATGTAGGCTTTATAG
The DNA here is from genome assembly GCF_000754665.1 of Bison bison bison. NCBI lineage: Eukaryota > Metazoa > Chordata > Mammalia > Artiodactyla > Bovidae > Bison > Bison bison. The sequence goes on from NW_011492730.1 coordinate 771,429, forward strand.
TTCTCCTTGGTAATGGCTACATTATATGACAAAAGTAATCCCAGCATAATAGTGAGGGGATTACCAAGCCAGCCCTGGAAGGATTACACCTGATACACAGTGCTGAGTGCCAGAGGAGCCTGCCAACATGTGATAACTTTGAAAACCTCTTTAACTCAAAGCCCAAATTTTCCCATTTGCCAAATAACCCTAATCATAGTTGTTTGTCATCTTCAGAGAAACAGTGTGTACAAGTAGAAATTACTTTTAGTATCTTATAGGTTTGAAATATGTTTATAGACTAGAAATAACTCACTCTCCTTCGTCTCCCCCTTTGAAGGCAGAGCAGACTAATAAACTACCTTCCCAAAGCAGTAAGCACTGAAAAAAGTGAGGAGGCCAGGCAGAAGCATTTTGGTTCCTTGGTTGTTTTGGGCTCACCTATTTGTAAATCAAATCATTTTGGAGTCACCTTTTGGTAAATGAAATCATTGAAAAACTTCTTGAGCCCATTTGCTTTGCTTTATACAACATGTGCATTGCTTAAAAGTAATTTACAAATGAAAATTGTACTAATCACCCATCCTGTCCATTAACTTAGCTTATTTTTGAGGTTCACTCAACAGGTTTGGTCTTTGCTCTCATCACACCTCATGCTCTCAGGTGTGATGGCAGATTGCCCAAATGCTGAGACTTTCTTATTAGAATCAAGGACTTTTAGAGTCTGAGGAGTCTCTATTACCATCCAGCACATTTAGTCCAAACATTTGCTCACATTTCTCTAGATTAAGGGTACACACACCACTGATGGGGCTTGTTGGGCTTCCCTGGTGGTTCGGTGGTAAAGAATCCACCTGCCAATGCAGGAGATGCATGTTCTATTCCTGGGTCAGCAAGATCCCTGGAGAAGGAAATGGCAACCCATTCCAGTATTCTTGCCTGGAGAATCCCATGGACAGAGGAACCTGGCCAGCTACAATCTATAGCATCACGAAGAGTCGGGAACGACCGAGCAACTAAACAACAACACAGCACCTTTTCCACCGGTGACAACTCTCTTCATCGGAAAGATGCTTATTCATTGAACTCACATCTACTCCTTTGCTACTTTTACTCATTTATTCTCATTAGATATTTTAACACAGCTGCACCAAAAAAATAATTCTAAAATCTTTCAGAAAAATGAGTTACGTCCAAGCTCTGCTTTTCTAGAAGTTCAAGGCAAAGGAAACGTTTCAGACATCAATAATACAGGCTCTCACTCTTCCCATAAAATCTATCGGACAAATATAAATAATAGAAATCCATTTTCCTACATCTGAGAATCCGCATTGAGGTTTCTTCCTGAGATTTCTTCTGGGCTTGTTTCTATTACCTGTACTGGTAGCTCAACTGGCAAAGAATCTGCCTGCAATGCAGGAGACCCCAGTTCAATTTCTGGGTCGGGAAGATCCCCTGGAGAAGAGATAGCCTACCCACTCCAGTATTAGGCTTCCCTGGTGACGCAGATGGTAAAGAATCTGCCTGCAATGTGAGAGACTTGAGTTCTATCCCTGGGTTGGGAAGATCCCCTGGAGAAGGGCATGGCAACCCACTCCAGTATTCGTGCATAGAGAATCCCCATGGACAGAGGAGCCTGGTGGGCTACAGTCCATGGGGTCGCAAAGAGTCGGACATGACTGAGTGATGAAGCACAGCACAGCACTTTATCTCTTCTGACCCTAAATAGGGGGCTATCTAGTCATCATAAAAGGCAAATGGAAGCATTTGGCCTAAAATAATGCATTGGAACCATGTGAGTCATTAATCTCTATGGCAAGTAGAAAAATGATTCCCCCACCCAAAAAATGACCCTGTGCTAATCCCCAGAACCTGTGCATATATTACCTTCCATAGCAGAGGAACTTTGCAAATGTGACTAAGGATCTGGAGATGGAAATGTAGTCACAAGACATTCTATCAAAGGGTAGGAGGGTCAGAGTCAGAGAAAGAGATGATGACAGATGCAGAGGACAGAGGGGGAGAGACAAGATGATGCTACACTTCTGGCTTTAAAGATGAAGGAAAGGGCCACAAGCCTAGGAATGCGGGCTGCCTCTAGAGGGGAAAAGACAAGGGAACATAATTTTTTTTTTTTTTTGCTGCTCCAGGTCTCAGTTGTGACACACAGGATCTTTGATCTTTGTTACAGCATGCAGGATCTTTTTTTGTGGCATGTGGGATCTAGTTCCCTGACCAGGGATCAAACCCAGGCCCCCTGCACTGGTAAAGTGGAGTCCTAGGCACTGGACCACCAGGGAAGTTCCTATTTTTCCCCCTGGAGCATCCATAGGCAATTCAGCCCTGCTGACTCTGACGATGGCCAGTAAGACCCATTTTGGACTTCCTACCCCCAGAACTGTAAGATAAATTTGTGGGGATTTTTTTTTAGATCATTTACATTTAATACAATTATGACTATGACTGGACATCAGTTTACAATGTTAGTGTCATTTTCTGTTTTCCTCCATGATTTTTGCTCCTCTGTGTCCCAACTCCTGTCTTCTTTTGATTATTCTAGTAGCATTCGTATTTCATTATAATTTTTCTATTGGCTCTGTGACTATCTCTTTGTATAGATCTCTGAATGGTTATTTTCAGGATTGTTTACTATATACTTTCCACATTCTATTTAGAGTTACTATTTCCCCCAATGATATAAGACCATCTTTTTTCCCCCTGTTGTTATAATCCTCATTTTTATTAATTTTCATGTATCAAAAATTTCATGAAATGATGTTCTACGTTTGCTTTACATAACAAATATATTTTAAAGGACTTGAAAGGTGAAAAGTAGTCTCATTAGACATATATTTACCTTTTTGGTTGTTTTTCTTGAATTCTTCATGTTCTGGTTTTCACTCTGGTATCATCATCTTCCCATCTGAGAACCTGCCTCTAGCATTGTTTTGTTGTAAAGCAGATCTACAGGGATGGAAGTATTAGTCACTAAGTCAGGTCTGACTCTTTTCAACCCCCTGGACTGTAACCCGCCAGGCTCCTCTGTCCATGGAATTCTCCAGGCAAGAGTACTGGAGTGGGTTGCCATGCCCTCCTCCAGGGGATCTTCCTGACCCAGGGATCAAACTCAGGTCTCCTCCATTGAAGGCAGATTCTTTACCATCTGAGCCACCAGGGAAGCCAGATTTCCTAGGGATAGATTCTAAATCTGTGTGTTTTAAGCCACTTCAGTTCAATTTAGTTCAGTCACTCAGTCGTGTCTGACTCTTTGCAACCCCATGGACTGTAGCACGTCAGGCCTCCCTGTCCCTCACCAGCTCCTGGTGTTTACTCAAACTCATGTCCATTGAGTTGGTGATGCCATCCAACTATCTCATCCTCTGTCATCCCCTTCTCCTCCCATCTTCAATCTTTCCCAGCATCCGAGTCTTTTCAAATGAATCAGTTCTTCGAATCAGGTGGTGAAAGTACTGGAGTTTCAGCTTCAGCATCAGTCCTTCCAATGAATATTCAGGACTGATTTCCTTTACTTGAACAGGTTGGATCTCCTTGCAGTCCAAGGGACTCTCAAGAGTCTTCTCCAACACCACAGTTCAAAAGCATCAATCCTTTGGGGCTCAGCTTTCTTTATAGTCCAACTCTCACATCCACACATGACTACTGGAAAAACCATAGCCTTGACTAAACAGACCTTTGTTGGCAAAGTAATGTCTCTGCTTTTTAATATGCTGTCTAGCTTGGTCATAACTTTTCTTTCAAGGAGTAAGTGTCTTTTCATTTCATGGCTGCAGTCACCATCTGCAGTGATTTTGGGGCCCATAAAAATAAAGTCTGCCACTGTTTCCCCATCTATTTCCCATGAAGTGATGGGACCAGATGCCATGATTTTCATTTTCTGAATGCTGAGCTTTAAGCCAACTTTTTCACTCTCCTCTTTCACTTTCATCAAGAGGCTTTTTAGTTCCTCTTCACTTTCTGCCATAAGGGTGGTGTCATCTGCATATCTGAGGTTATTGATATTTCTCCCAGCAATCTTGATTCCAGCTTGAGTTTCATCCAGCCCAGCGTTTTCCATCATGAAATCTGCATATAAGTTAAATAAGCACGGTGACAGTATACAGCCTTGAGGTACTCCTTTTCCTATTTGGAACCAGTCTGTTGTTCATGTCCTCTTCTAACTGTTGCTTCCTGACCTGCATACAGATTTCTCAAGAGGCAGGTCAGGTGGTCTGGTATTTCCATCTCTCAGAATTTTCTACAGTTTCTTGTGATCCACATAGTCAAAGGCTTTGGCACAGTCAATAAAGCAGATGTTTTTCTGGAACTCTCTTGCTTTTTTGATGATCCAGCAGATGTTGGCAATTTGATCTCTGGTTCCTCTGCCTTTTCTAAAACCAGCTTGAACATCTGGAAGTTCATGGTTCACATATTGTTGAAGACTGGCTTGGAGAATTTTGAGCGTTACTTTGCTAGCATGTGAGATGAGTGCAACTGTGCAGTAGTTTGAGCATTCTTTGGCATTGCCTTTCTTTGGGATTGGAATGAAAACTGACCTTTTCCAGTCCTGTGGCCACTGCTGAGTTTTCCAAATTTGCTAACATATTGAGTGCAACACTTTCACAGCATCATCTTTTAGGATTTGAAATAGCTCAACTGGAATTCCATCACCTCCACTAGCTTTGTTCATAGTGATGCTTCCTAAGGCCAACTTAACTTCACATTCCAGGATGTCTGGCTCTAGGTGATCACCATTATGGTGATCTGGGTCATGAAGATCTTTTTTGTATAGTTCTTCTGTGTATTCTTACCACCTCTTCTTAATATCTTCTGCTTCTGTTAGGTCCATACCATTTCTGTCCTTTATCGAACCCATCTTTGCATGAAATGTTCCCTTGGTATCTCTAATTTTCTTGAAGAGATCTCTAGTCTTTCCCATTCTATTGTTTTCTTCTATTTCTTTGCACTGATCACTGAGGAAAGCTTTCTTATCTCTCCTTGCTATTCTTTGGAACTCTGCATTCAGATGCTTATA